>NC_056745.1:535456493-535592057 GCF_019279795.1 Protopterus annectens | reverse complement strand
GGTTCAGCTTGACGCCATGATATTAACACCAGGTACCCATCTCAGTGCGACCCTTCCAGAGGGTGTCTGTAATAGCTGGGAAAAAATTATGTCCCCTAGTTTGCAGTTGTCTGCAAATCTTTTCAGCCAGAGGCCTCCTGTGCTTGTCTGTACGTCAGAGAAGTATATACCAAACATGAGGGGTCCTAGGACTGAGCCCTGGGGGATGGCAGTTGTAACTGGTATACAGTCGAACCTAGGGTATGCAACTCCCACTGTGTGTGTTCTGTCCGTGAGCCACTTTGCAAACCATCACATGATGTAGGGGTTAATATTCATGCGGATGGGTATGCTGATAATACCAGAAGGAGGAATGGTGTTGAAAGCCTATGAGAGATCTAGGTAGGCTGTGTGGACCTCCTTACCCTCATCTAATGCCTTGGTAACTGTCTCTAAGAAGCCTACCAAGTTTAGGAGACATGGTCCGGCCTTACCAATGCCAAACAGGGAGGGGTCAAAGGTTGGGAGGTACCCAATGTCTCTGTAACAGTGATCCATAATGTTCACCATAGGCTTGCAGACCAGGCTAGTCAGGCCTATAGGGAAATAGGTCCTGTGGTCCTTTGTGGCGCCACCTTTGTGGAGTGGGATAACTGTTGCTGTGTGCCATTCAGGGGGCACTATGCCTGATATGAGGCTATTATTGAACATGGTACGTAGGTGAGGAGACAGTACGATCTGAAGTTCATGTAAAACGCAGCCTGGGATGTTGTCCAGTCCCATGGATGCTGTGATATTGCCTTTAGAGTGTGCAACTTTGAGAGGGATCTGCCAGGATGTTGCCAATATCAGTTGTTTCTATAATGTTCGTGCCTTTGTGCTGTAAGTCAGAGCAGATCTGGTTGTTAACATCGAGGCTTTGTGGTTGTTGTTGGTATTAGTTGTGTTATGGTTTTCATAGCTAGCTTTGGAGGATCTTATAAGGGATCTCACCTTCTTACTGAGGCTGGCCAGGGATCTCCTCCATGCATGGTATTGTACTCTTATTTGCAACAGTGTCTTCCTCCTGTAGTACAATATGTTTATGGCAGGGGACCACCAGAATGGTTTAGTTAATTATGAGTATAGCATCCTGTTTCTGTTTGGGATAGCACAAGCCATGCACTCCTGTAAGTGCTTATAGAGTGCATTTGTGTAGGATTCAGCAGTTGTAACAGTACTGTCCATCTGCATGGGTGTCATGACGTCCACCACGTCTGCCTTAAGAAGCATGTAGTTGGCCTTGTAGACATATTATACTGTGGTTCCCTTAATGGGGGGTAGGTGAGGGATATGGATATCAATGGTGTCCAGCACATGGTCTGATCGGACCAATGAGGAGTTGGCTTCATGTGTGGAGCACCAGTTACTCATGTTGGTAATGACTAGGTCTAGGATATTGTTGCCCCTGGTGGGTGTGTGGATATGTTGAGTCAGGGCATTGGTGTTTATGAATTCCAGAAACCATTGAGCAAATGTCTTGGTACATGAGTAGTTTTCCCAGTTAATGGTGGGGTAGATACAGTGAGGCTTATGTGATGAGTGTGGTGCTGTGTGACTGTGTACCTTTTCCACATGACAGTCAGGGTCAGGCTTGGTTGGAGAAACCTTTACCTCCAGTTTGGCTAGATGAGTGCATTTATCACAGGTTGTAGTGTTGGGTGGTAGGTGGAGAGGCTTGTCTGTGTACATGAGGCAATGTGTACATTGCCTCAAGATGTCCAGATTCATCAGATAGACAGGTGAGAACACTGGCAGTTGACTCATAGACATGCCTGAATATAGAACTACATTCACCTAGATAAGTGAGGAAAGTGAGTACAACAGCTACATTACTCTACGCAAGTGAGAAAAGTATGTACAAAACCTGTTCACCCTTACCTGTAGGTAATGTGGAAGATTGAGTGCTATAGTAATCATTAGCTTACGTACTGTTTACAAGTCCTGAACAAGTGCTTAGCATGAATAAGCAATACAGATAGGGTCTTGGATAATATAAAAACATGGCCCCCTCCCCTCAACAGGTACACAAGCATATATCCATGTACACCACAGGGCCCCTGTACCCACAACTATGCCGGTACAAGCTGCACTCAGTCTGCATGGAACCTGCCCACATCACAGGTTGTATCATACACATATGGCAAAACAAGATGCTCTCCATGTACACATCATGTAAAACATAGCTCCATGTCAGGTTGTGTACACACTGAATGGTGCACACCAACAGGTATCACAACCCACAAAGGGGGAGACACCACTGATAATGGGAAGTACTGCACTACTACCCTGCTGAGTCTGGTCTGGAAGGCCATGAACCTTGATCACTTAAGTGATGTCAGCAGTACAGATGTAGATGACAGTATGGTTGATGTCACACTGCATATCATAACCTTGCCAGGTCATAGGACATCATCACCCATACTGTGTGCCACCTACACTCGGTATACTAGCTGTACATTCCTATGTCACAGGAGTGTTTTGCAACAGGACTGCTGGCAGAAACAACACTACAGAAGGTGTCTGAATAATATGTGATCATCACACCAGTGGCAGCTACAGTATGTCTGGGTTAATGAATTCTATTCCCCCTCATTGTAGACAATACCTCACAAACAAACAGAAGGCATCTGCCTATTGAAGTATGCAAATGACTATGACCTTGGAGCAATAGCTGACTCGCATTGTCACCCCTATGTTAATAACCCTGTACCCATGAACTACCACCTAGGCAGCGGTCATCATAATGGACACTTGTGTGTGAGGGATGCAGCTGGGTAGTTGTCTTTCCTGTGATAGCTACGTCACCCCACCTGTCAGAGAGTCATATGTGGCAACCCTAATAATAATAGGATGCCATTCATGAATATAGAGATCATTGTCCAGCCATACAGACCACTCAAGTAACCCATATCAGATCACATATTTCCTTTAAGGGATATTGGCCATTTGCAGATGGCCTACACCATCCTTTCCATTCTCCATCTCCGTTATGTAGCATGATGCATACCCTGAATAAATCCATGTCCAACCCAGTGATGTTGGACATGCTACACATACTCATCCTGATCTCGAACACATACTTCATGGACATCCACCTACCACATGCTGGACCGATCCTTGTTCCATACACTTGACATAGTCCTGCCATACTATGCATTCCTGTCCATCAAAGCTGTACATCGCTCCCCTCTCAGACATGGTGTGATGACCGCATGGTAACGCATGGTATATGTATCATTAACCCTGTAGATCAGTAATGTAGCACTGCTCCACCTGGCCCCACAGACCCGCCTGTTGGCTACTGCCAGGTAACCTTTCATCCTAGATGCAAACATGGCCCATGGCATAGCCCACTAGTTGACTGACTGTACATGCCATAGTTCATATCCATTCCTGCAAATGCCATCTGGCTAGCCAGTGTCCCATGTGTATCACATGTGCAACACAGGTGATACATGGCAGGATGTTGAATCGCTGTACAGTGCTGTGTAGATGTATATGGCAGAACACATACATGTAAAACCTTATGTGAGCATGTCTGCAGGGTCACAGGTCATGTCTGTTAGGGCAGTGTAAGTCCTTATATGTGACATATACACTGCATCAAGGTCAACTGCATTAATCTGGACACATCAGCCATGTGCTGATAGGTAGGAACACCAGTACAGGCAAACAGACATGCCCACATCAAGACAGCAACCACATGGAGTATGAGCAATGTAATCAGGTGACACACACACACACAGATATATGGTGATAATATCTACTCAACATTGAGTGTCACATGTGTGTGACACAAACACGTCAGTATCATGTAGGTTTGCAAATACAACTATTTAAACTGAATTAATGTGATATACATGTATGTTCAGCTGTAGCTCTGTATGTCTCTGAGGTACTGTGACCTGTCTCCATCACTATGTCTTCCAGGTATGCCGTGTGCAAGGCTTCCCCCTTTTACACGCTTGGAGGATGAGGACCTCATCCCATACTTACTCGATAATCACGACATCTTGTTCAGCCATGTGCCACAGGATGCACAGCAGCAGGATGCCCTGTGGATGGAACTTCACAGAAGGGTTAATGATGTGGGTGGCCACAACCGCACATACAAGCAGGTGCGCAGGCACTGTACAGACCTCATTAAATGGGCGAAACAGAGTACAAATGCAATCGCCAGGGAACAAAGGTGCAACAGGTGGTGGACCACCAACTCAGCCCCCACTAACACGTACTGAGGAGCTACTGGCCAACCTGGAGACACCTGCAGAACCACATCCACAAGCATTAGCCGATATTGTGGAGGTGGGTGTCTCTCAACCACTGAGCCTGGAGTTGTCTGGTAAGTCAGTCAGTACTGCACCTATAACAATTATATTCCATATAGCTGCATGTGCCACTGTACAATATGTAATGTAACATCATATGCAAGGCATGTATACACACATGCCGCATACTATAGTATGCTACTCTGTGTATGCACACATGTGCATACACCATAGTATAGTCCAATGTACTGGTGTATGTGGTATGCACATTCCTCCCTGTAGCCTTTATACAGGGGTGGATTATGCTCATACTGCTGTGTTACTCCTATTTAGGTACCTCTGGCATTCTGCGGTGATAGCAGCCCATTGCAGGTGAGAGTGCTATTATTTATCAGGAACCGTAATGCACAAATCTATCTGCCATGTGGCCATTCACAACATGTACACATAATGTAAGGTTATGTCACAATATACAGGTTGGACTTGCAATGCATCACAATGACTATCCATGTGCCACACTTGCAAACTATGTGAATCATCTCACTGACATGAATCCTCACAAACTTTATTGCCAGATGTGTTGACAGCTGTGCATACAATGGTGGAGGTGCTGTTCACTTTAGGAATGTACAACAGATCTGATCTACACATGTGGTGAATACAAACAGTACTACACAGTGGGCTGGAGTATGGCCAGCACACAGATTTTGCCGGTGTGGATCACAGCCCTGTTATGAATGTCACACAATGTGATGTGCTATCTTGACATGTCCATGAAGTCTATTGGCCTGGCTGCTACACTGCCTACCAAAGCTTAAAACATATCCCACATACCACCCTTTATCTGCATAACCCTGTTGTCAGTGAAGCATATATGTCATATGGGACAACACAGACATGTGAAATAGATGCCCATCACTATAATTTGGAAAACACATGTACACACATGGCCATGGAGGATGGCCAAAAACATGGAGCAACACACACAGTAGAAGTGTTGTGCTTGTGTGTACACCCTGTTGTACAATGGCTACACATGGTTCGGCCATGTCCTTTGTATAATGGTCATAATGTAGATGTGGAACATTAGACATCCTCGGACACTAGCGCAAAGCATTAGACATCCTACAGGCCTGTGCACATTTTGTGTAGGCGTAACATCAATCCACCACATAGGATGTGTTGAGCATCTTGAGGGTGTTGCAACATGACAGCTGTCACCCATACAGTATCCACATCAGGCCACAGATACAGTACATTCCCATTCCTGGTGATGGACATAAATGCCATACTAGCTCCTCGTGTGTGTGTGTGTGTGTGTGTGTGTGTGTGTGTGTGTGTGTGTGTGTGTGTGTGTGTGTGTGTGTGTGTGTGTGGTACACAGATGTCATGTGGGACATGGTGTACCAAAGTGTTCACCATGTCTGCCCATAGTTACCAGGCTGCAGCAATATGGTTGCAGATGTGCAGGGGTGTCATCCGTATACTCATCAGTGACCTGTGTCACAACTTCCACATCATGGTTTAGTGTGTATACACCTCAGTGATGTCGGTTACATTCCACAGTATATATCTATTGTATCTGAACACAGTCATGGCTATGAACCCTGTCTGTAACTCACACTATATAGCACTAGAGACTCCTCATGATTCCCTGCAATGGCCATGCACATCAGCTAAATTTGCAGTATATCTGTAGGGTGGACAGACAACACTGAATTGGTACACCATTGCCCCACTGTATATTCAATAGGACACCATTGTGTTAAACATGTATGCATGTCATTGCACACGTCAGCAGATCACATGTCATACTACATGTGATTATCAAGGTCATATGCCACACATCAGGCAGTTGTACTGTTAACCTGTGCTGGTCCACATGGTGTAACACAGGGATGTATGCTAACCACTACTATGATTGTGTAATTTGCATGCCGTCTGCTATCAGACATGCATGCTGTTGTGTGCAACTAGGGATGTATGATAACTACCACTATTATTGTCTGCGCTGCATGCCGTCTGCCATATCATATGCATGTTGCATGCCTTCTGTCATATCACATGCACGTGTGTGTTTGTCTGTTGTATAGATTGTAATGTACAGTTCTTGTCACCTCTCACAGGTGATGTAGGTGCATTGCCCTCCTGTGGTACATCAGATGTTAGTGCCCCCACAGACTCTAGCAGTAATGATGAATGTATGATTGGGTCACAGGCAGAATTGTCAGGAGCTGAAACTGTACCATTGGTTGCCATTCCATCTATATTCACCTCATCCTCGCACACAGATCCCATACCTGCACATACCCCATCACCAGTGGCCATAGAGGAAGGACAGTTGGTGCATGGTAGCTTGGAACAGGAAAGTGTGGGGGCTATGGAAGGTGTGCCCGCACACCATGGTGTCAGCCAAACTACTGGTGGTGCCCCACACAGGCATGTGGCCAATGTTGCTCATAGGAGGACCTCTGGCCAACATGCTCCTGCACGACAGAGCACAGCAGCTGGTGTCACCAGACACATGTTTCAGACTATAATGGAGGCACAGGCACGTGCTGAATGGCACAACAGAGAAGATCAGAGGCTACAGAGGGCTGCTGTCCATTCTTTAAACAGCAGCATCCAGGCAATGGTAAATGCTCAACAGCAGATTGCTGATGCTTTGGATAGATGGTTGGGTGACATGGTTGGAGTCCTTGACCGTGGCATGACAATCCACGAGTGTGAGCTGTCTGTGTTGGACCATCTGGTAGAAGTGAGGCGTCGGGCACATGGATGTAGGCCTGCTACATCACCTGTGTCAGGTCTACGTGCACGAGCTACCTCACATGCCTGCTCCCATAGTGGCTGTAGCAGCAGCAGTGCATCTGGTGCTGTGCTGTCCATACCATGACACAGCAGGCCATGTGCACATGGCCTGGGACGGTCCCAACAGGGACACAGTTCCAGTGGACTAGTGACATCAGACAGTACCCAATCTGCACCTCTGTCTGGTAGTGCCCGTGCAACCCCTGGCAGGCACAGGCCACATGTCCGTGGCCGGACACTGTGAACTGGTAAACCTCACCTGTACAGTCTGCAGATGTCAATAATACCCCTGTGTAGGCCAGACACATGGAAGAACTGGTCTGATGCACAGGGTGAACAGACTAGGATGATATGTGTACTTTACAAATGTTGAGGACTGTTGACAGTCAGCAGATATACCATGTAGTACAGGTGTACAATATTGTTAACAGTATGTGTCTTGTGTAACAACAGTAAATGCATGTTGGTCATGTTGTTCTGCTGTCCTTCTTCAGGTCTAATTGCACGTGCCGGTGGATGTCAGTGTTTTCAGTTAAGTGTCCCATATGTCGATGTGGATTACTCACAGGTATGTATGAATATACCAGCATGCACCATGTAGCTGCCACATACCAGTGAGAGTGTCCCACATTACAAACACGTCTACCGTTCCAAGAGCATGATAGCTGTGTATTAAGCTACTGTGGCCACAGATGTGACATCCATAAAGGGTGACATTACAGGTACAGTTACATAGAGTGGTGAGGTAAGAGAGTGGTCTAGCTAATTACAAAGGTAGAGGCCAGTGGGAAGTGTGATGCCTCAATGGGAATCAGTAATACATGTTCCCATGACAGGATGCCAACACACAACTGCATCCACACACTCAGGTATTGACACACATGTATTCATTGACACTGTAACACACACACACACACACACACACACACACACACACACACACACACACACACACACACACACACACACACACACACACACTCACACTCACGGCTTCACCGACACAGTAACACACACTCACACACAGTTGCTACTGGTGGGATGAGGACCCCTGCCTATGTGCAAATCATTATTACAGTACTGTGCACCTACATGATGCCCCACAGAAAATATACATGTACAGGTAGTCAGTACGGCCTAAGATTGAGGACATCAACACGGATAGTTGAATGCATCACCTGGATGGTGGGTGGCATCCTATCAGTTCAGTATGGTAACATACATCCTCACCCCAGGGACCAGTCAGCTCTACATACACACATTGTGGCATTCAGTAATTAATACACCTATGCCATGCACATACAGATACCTCACATGTGTGAGATACATGCCCCTGCCTATGTCCTGCTTTATACATTGCAGTCTGTACAGATGTGTACACTAGTGTACAGGAGAGTGAGTAACAATTGAGATGTATTCCCCACAATACATGACAAATATGGACACACACGCAACCACACATGCCAGTACTGTGAATCTCAGACCTGCCTAGCTCATGTTATGTATGTCAGACGTACAGCAGTATTGCACGTGTTACAAACTATACTGACACTTCCTGTGACAACAGTGCTGATATATGCACTAGGGACATCATATCTATTAGCAGGTGTCAAGTGATTTACCTTCGCTATCACCCTGACCACTGTCTAAGTTGTGTGTTATGCCCTTCAATTAATGAAACCATTGCTTACCGGTTACACAGGGTATTATAGGACTGCTTGTGACACACCTGTGAGCTGTCCACAGCAAACATCCATCTGCAAAGATGCCCTGCCACTTGATACATCTTTATGTACATTCAGCATATCACCATATACAGTTGACAATGTTGAGGCTGCATTGCAGCTGCATGACGTACTAGGATACATGCCACCTGCATACATCGGCAACTGCACATGCGTGTTATCTGAACGCACAACACTACATGTACAGCTGTGTAGGTCCTACAATCCTGACATTTGGTCATGTTTGTAGGCATTGCAATTGGTGGATAAACAACATACATGACACATGGACTGTTGTATGATATGATGGGTGACCAGTACATAGGGGATGTTACCTCTGTCAACATTGATATCACACCTTATGTACTGTTAGCATTCAGAAGCCATGGACCTACATTCCATGTGCATGTGTGTAATGGCTGTAGCCACCTGTTTGCACAAAGGACTACAACAGCTATGCTATTTACAGGTATGTTGTGTGTGTGGCATGTACATACCCAGGGCAGATACATGTATGTCATATCCATACATGAGGGTGTGTACTGGTGTACAGCAACAGAGATCTGCTAATGGTGGACAGTACTGAGGGCCCTTGGTATGTGTACAGCTGACCTGGTCACAGACAGTGGTATCATTGCATAACACATGATGCAACTGTGTCAGTACATGTGTACTGTCTACAGTTGATGTAGAGCTTAGTACAGTACATAGGTCAAGGGTAGCATAGTGGCGTACTCGTCTGTCATACAACATGTATGGTTACGTGGTGGTGGTCTGAGGGCATGGTGGTGTCTGCAGTTTACATCCTAGAATGCAGCATGTGACTCTCTGTCCTGCACATGGCTCATCTATGATGCCTTTTGTGGGGGAACCGGTCAGTACATGTGAGTGGCCTTTATGTATGTTGGTACACCACCTGGAGCGGTCCATACCTGTGTTATAGCCCACATGTCTGGTTCTGAGGTATATGGTGGTAGTGCTAGGTTCTGAGGTATATGGTAGTAGTGCTATTGTGCACTACAGAGACATCAGCCAGGTGTTCCTCACTGCACAGATGTCAGTACTCTCCATTGTTGGATCTACAGTGGCCAGCTGTGAATATGGATGCTACACATCTAGCACTGGTTAGCATAAGAAAACAATGCAGTTGTCCTGTAGGTGTATGGGAGTTAACATGTGTTTAGGACATTTGCCTTGGAATGGCACTGTGTGGGTGGATGCGACTTGGGTAATATCCACACTCCCTTGTATCATGGATATATGTGACAAAGGCCTGCCTACTGTCAGCCTTGTCATCCTAGAATGACAGCTGATTTGTAAAAGACCAGTGTCAAATATATGTAGAGCAGTGTTCCCACTAACAATGACAAATACCAACACCAGAGCCCAATACAATGTGTTCTTTATGTCTACCTGTAATAGCATGGCCACTGTGGCCCTCCGTGTTTATCATCAGAATGCATCCCAGTCAGCCCTGTGCTACTAGGAATATGAGCATGCCCAGTATATCCTTGTGTAGATGGACACATAGTAGTGCATTCCAACCAGCCCTGTGCTACTGAGTGTGTGATCATGCCCCCTGTGCTACTAAGTGTATGAGCATGCCCAGTATATCATTGTGTAGATGGACACAGTGCATTCCGAACAGCCCTGTGCTACTAAGTGTGTGAGCATGCTCAGTGACACCTTGTGTTGGTTATGTGCCTCTGTGTATGGGCATGGCCATTGTAACCCTGTATAGTAGTAGTAGTAGTGGTCCATTCCACAGATGTCACAGTCTGTGTGGAGCGATTCATATATATGTAGTATTGTAATAACCCGAAACTGGTGTGTGTGTATATGTCTGTCCCCGTTTGCCAGGGGACTCTAAATTGCTTTTAGACTGGCCACACTCCATACATTTCTTATACTCACTGTTAACAAGGCAGATGATGTCACCCATCTACAAATGCACCTCTGGGAGGGCTGTGTCCCAGTAAGCTCAGTAGCACGTTCAGTAACTGCGTAATGCTATAGTGTAATAAAGTTGTTAGGTCGGTGTTCTACTCCCACACTTGCCATGTGTGTGTGGGTGTGTCTACATATTTGCCTGAGGACTGAGTAATACCTTTATACTGCTCACACTCCATACATTTCTTATACCCACCGTTAGCAAGGCCGATGATGTCGCCCATCCACAAATATACCTCTGGGAGTGCAGTGTCCCAGTAATCTCGGTAGCGTGTTCTATAACTACATAATGCTGTAGTGTAGCAAAGTAGTTAGACATGCCAAGTGTGTGTGTGTCTGCCTGCATGAGACAAGCACAGTGCTTTGTAGTATTGGCTGTAGTGCATGCCCTAAATGCATGTTGCTGCAGTGTGATACGGTAGGAGTTTGTATACAGGACATGGCAAGTGTGTGTTTGTCTCTCAGAGCCTGTGTAGAGGTGGCCGTGATTGTCTTACCATTGGACATGTTTGGGAGTGGGTTTTGTAGTTTTCCTATATAGTATCCGTCTTATGACACATTGGCCACCTCACGAGGAGTACAGCTGTCAGTCAGCCATGACACTGTGTTGGCAAGCCATACCCATACATCTGGAAAAAGGGCTGGTGAACTAATTATGCAGCCCTACTAGTACCCAGTATATGTCCCGCACCCATGTGCCATGCACATACAACCTTGACTAGGATATCCCACTATGTTGCTAGTAACATGCACACTGAGGACAGATAGTAGGCATGGTGTGACTGCAGTGTCCTGCAGAGGACATGGCACAGCAGTACAATTGGCACATATATGTGGATTTTGTGCCTTTACTATGTTCCACACTGAATGGCTGCAACATATGTGGTGCCATCATATGTGATCCACTAAGGCCAGACAATGCTGTACACATGTGCCCTGTATGGACCCATGACACTGACACCACGGAATACCTGTCCATTCTATACATGCAGGTGCAGGGCCGAACTGCTCACTGTAAGCAGGTTTTGCCACACCAGGCCAGTATTGGCATATCAGGGTACAACAGGCTGTGTACACTACATCTGTCTGCCAAACCAGGTACACCTGTACATGTCACTGTACAGTATTGTGGGACATGCACATCCCAGGCAATGTCCATATGAAGGACTATCAAACACAACATGGCATGCATTGCAAAGCTATGACCCTACACACTGGTAACCAGGATGTCAGGCCCGATGTTGCAGTACCAATCTGTGTGGGACATTGCAGACACTACACCCCTGCACTGCACACCATTGTTGGGTGATGCAATGGCAAGGATTACCCCTCACCCACCCTTGTACAGCCATCTTGCACAGCCAAACACTACACACCCATGGAGCAATGCATACCTGCATGACAGTACTGGCACCCTGTGTCTGCATGTGGGTTGTGATGCTCCCAAACACAGTCACTCCCAGTATAAACCTTGTTGGCATATCAACAGTTGTCAAGCACTTTCACATGGCCTAGCCCATTGAACCTCCAGATATCCCCTGTGGTGCATGTGGTCCTATGCATTACTGCGGTGTGGCAAACTAAGTAGCTACACTGTGTATTTGCCGCCCTGGCAAAGGTGTCAATGCGTGTCCATTAGAGTGTGGTTGTGGTGACAATGGCATCCGTTCATGTGGACTGACATGTGCCACACCTAATGTATGTCTACTATATCTGTCGCGGATGGCACTCACTCACCTACACACATGTTCTTACAGCACTGCAACATGCCGCCTCTGTGGCACATGTAGTAACGTCATGCACATGTAATAGTAATGAGTAGTTAGGAGGTTGACCCTGTACTATTCAGCATGTGGCAGATTATGGTGAAGTCTCCAAGCCCTTCCCTGGTGTACATTGCCTGTCCCGCACACACACTCTCTAGTGGATGTGAAAGTGTACACCTGCACAGCAGCAGCATGTGTATTGTATCAGATTGAAATGGTCAGGGTATGGCCTCTGCACCTATTGCAGTCCTCCTCTAGCTGATTGCATGTGGTACAGCTGTGATGGTGTTCCCATAACCATCCGCATGATAAACACAGCACACTATCTAGGGAAAGATGTTATTATCTGGCCATGACAGTCGCTGTGAGTGGTACCTGGATGGGGTGTTCTGACACGGCATTGCAGATGATATCTGGATGTACCTCAATCATTTTCAACAGTGGGAAATAGCCTAATGACAGGAGGGTGATGTGCCACACAACTACAGCATGTAAGTGTAGCTATGCTGCATTGAGACTACTGCCTGTTTAACATGTGTGTGGTAATGGCTATTCTGCATGTTAAAATGCAGACATGACAGTATTCTGTTCATGAGGGAATGCCATCTGTAGGGCCATCTGTGAACAGGTCAGTGTGTACAATCATTTTTTTCCTGTGTTACACACTGAACACACTTCTGTGCACAGCAGAAGCATGGTATGGGGACGGCAGACAGTACATGATGATAGGGATGTATTACTGCCATCGCATCCCTGACTGGACATGTGTCACATGAGACAGTGGTATGACTGACACTGTGTGGGATTCCCAGTGACAAGCCAATGATGGGCAACTATTCATAGCTGCGGTCACACGTCTACTTCACATTGTACAGTTGCCATGCGGTATATATGCATGTGTTGTGCTCCCTCTGCAAATGTATACAATCTGTTGGGTTGCTGGTGATATCTATGCATACTGTCATAGGTAATCCTGTGTGCTGTTGTCTATCACTAAGCCATATGTGGGTTTAAAATGCAACACCATAGGCCGAATGGGTTGGTAGGTCCCGGCAGATCCTCCTGTCCCACTTCAGCTGACCATGGCACTGGGCACTAGCACATCTGGGGCCCAGCCATTAACATCAACCTCTGTTGGCTATGCACCACCTTCTGATGGCTCCACGACTGAAGATGGAGCATGTCCCCCTTGGGATCAGGACCAGACAGGTACATATCTGCTGTCGTGCCATCCCGGACATGTTTCTTAGGTGGCTCCCTAAGGGGTTACGAAGCCAGATACGCCAGTTCAAGAGCAAAGTGTCACATATACAGGGTGATGCTGCCTGTCTTGGACAGCTCCCAGCACTGCCTTTTTTGCAGCTGTGTGGGTGCAGGGGCAGTTGCCCATGGCTGGAGACCTCCATCCCACTGTTCTCATGGGCTTTTGAATGCTGAAGACCCATCCCCATCCAGGGTGTATCCCCCCCCACATGTGTCATATGCCAACCCTGTATGCTGTCATTTCTGTGCTCCTACCTATCCTCCACAGCCATACCTACACTCCTTCCCCAACATCTGACCCTCACCTATGGACACATAAGGCCATTCGGCTCCAAGGACACCATCTGCCCTATACATAGCTGTCCATTGCACACACATGCCCACTGGACACATGAAACCCTTGTAATATGTATCATAACATACTACTGTTATCCTCACCACTTGTCCCTCAGGTGCATGGTCCTGGTATGCACATCACTCCTACATGGTTCAGGTACACATGAGGAGGATGACCCCATTGTACACAAAACACTACCAGTCCCTCTATGGTTACCCCATTTACCTTTATCATGATGATGATGTTGCACATTGCAGGAGCACTGTTCAAACATAGTGATTGGACAGGTACTGTTGTGTTAATGTACATTACATGCACAGAGTGATGTATACAGCCAATGTACAACTATTGTCTGTCTGAGGGAGTCTTGTGATCACATAGAGGAACACCACTACATAATACAGGTGTCACTGGTGTTTCCCGTTTCATTCATTTGTAATGCTTTGTTGCCACATGGCATGTCCCTGATGCATCTCTATATATGTATGTACCTATATGCTGGACATAAACACTCACATGTACTTCTATATGATGGGATACATTCCTATACTGTTGAATGACCACGCTGTATGATATCCTCTGGTTACAGCCTCTTATGCTCAATTAGCCTCTACATTGCTTAACCAATGCAATACTCGCATACTAGTAGCCAAACACGCTTACACCTGCTCATTCCTGCACTTGCTAATGCACCGACATTGGTGCTTGCATCTGTCATTCACACCCCTGTGTGTGAGCGAGGACCACAATATTACCTTGTGATGCCTATTACATCGTACTACATTACTCCAGTATCGGGATTGGCCACCCATTAGGCAACAGCATCACGTTCAGCTGTACAGAATATTTGTGTGTACCTCATACAATGTGCTCCCACCTTGTGATGCCTCTTACATCGGAATACATGAATACAGTATTGGAAATGGCTGTCTATTAGGTGATGGCATGGCGTTCATCTGTACAGAATCAGCAGCCTGTCCGGAGATTCATTCATATTCATGTGTTCCTCTTAGGCATACCTTGTCATGCCTATCACATCGGACTACATGACTACAGTCACAGCCGGCCTTAGGCATAGGCCAACTAAGCGGCCGCCTAGGGCACCACTTTAGTGGGTGCACTTTACCAGTATTTATTTGGTGTAGGTAGACCAGGATGGGGGCACTGGGTGGTGTGGTGGGGGTGCCTTTGTGCCCTCTGCCTAGGGCACCAGTTGACCTAAGGCCACCCCTGACTACAGTATCGGGAATGGCTGCCCATTAGGCGACCGCATGGCATTCGAATGTACAGAATCAGCGGCCTGTCTGGTGAATCATTCATAATTGTGTGTTCCTCTTACAATCTGCTCCCATCTTGTAATGCCCATCACATCGGACTACATGACTACAGTATCAGGAATGGCTGCCCATTAGGCGATGGCATAGCGTTTGACTGTATGGAATCAGCAGCCTGTCCAGTGAATTAATCATATTTGTGTGTTCTGCATACACTCTGCTCCCGTCTGGCTGATACATGGGAACCGAGACCCTGCATTACAAATGAGTAGTTGGGTTGTGGTAGCCACATCTGTCGGATGGGTCATGCTACTGCATACCTATTATAGGTTTGCCACCTTCTCAATTAGCCAAGGTAGGACTTTTGGGTTATCACCTGTCCCACTTTTCGAGGGACAGTGTGAAAATAATCAAGACATAGCACATGTCCAGATTACAGGACATTATTATATTCTACGTTTCATTAATGATTGCATACAACAGTTATTTTACATATGACACTTCTATATGTTATGTGAAGTAGCATAAGCAAATCAAATGCAACTAGATTAACCTTTTATTTGTGCAAATAAGTGTAATTCTGTACTATGCATGGCTGTAGGTATGTTTAGTCCTGGAATGTCTGACATTTTTACAGAATATGTCCCACTCTGGCCATTTGGAAAGGTGGCAACCCTATAGGACCTGTATGTACAGATGTCAGACTTTGCAGGGCAACACACCCACAGCCAGTAGAAAGGGGTGTACGTCACTGTTTTCACCTAAATAAAAGGTTACTCTTGTAGCATTATAGTTGCGTATACTGTTACCTATAGCATTTAGGTGTTTCAGAGGAACATAATTGTTTTATGCTACTACTACAGACAATATAGGTAGTCTTTGCCCTAAATCACAGGACATTTGCCTTAATTACAGTTATTCTGCAGGACACAACTGCCCAAAGGGGAGTGTCCCTCACAAAGGTGGACAGGTGGTAACCCCAAACCTTTTATTTTATTAATCTTCTAAGGTAGTCGGCGAAACATGCGCTTTCTCTCACTATCAGACCTCTCATACGAATAGGGAAGAATAAACACTGAATCAGGGACACTGCATAACAACCTCAGGGACACATTTAGAAGGTTGGTGCTATTAACCTGACACATTGACGGACACAGAGCACATATGTATTCATGCACATTTTCTGAGGTGCATGCAGTTTGACTCTTACATGTTGTCATTATTCATTACATGTATTCCGCCACCTTTCCTCATAATATCATTAGTTCTAGGATGGTTTAGTTGAGACTGCATTAGGATTCTGATTCATAATCATGGACGTCCCTGGTAATTGGGGACAGTTCAATGATATGGTCCCTATGTATTCCCCCAGTGGTTTACGGACTGTCCAGTAGATGTGCTCTTATAGTTTGGGAGGTATGGGCATCTGCTATACCCACATCGGAATATTACTTACACCCATGGGGCGGACCTAATAAGTGTCTGCCAGCCAACACATGCACACCTAGCCCCATAATTGCATACCCATAGTTCCGTCACCTGCCACTACTCTACAGCACTCATCCTTACTGTGGGTGCAAGTGGACGCAGGTGGGATATGAACACACCCCAACACACTGCCCACTCTCCCCATGTTGGGACACATGTCGTACGTTGTGTCAACCCATGTGTTGTCAGGCTTGCACAACCTACTGTTCCATGTACAGTTACATCCTGGTCGTAATGGTGTTCCCCCATTGGTTGAAGGTACCAAATTTTTAGTGTCCTGCAAGGGATGCCGCTGTCCATGTTTAAAGTGTAGATCTTGTAGATCTGTCCCACTGGTAGTTTCCTGCCAGTGGTCTGGGAATCAGTGTTGTATTTACCTTTATTGCATGTCTGTATGTCTCACCGGCCTAGCTGGGGTGGTGA
Source organism: Protopterus annectens (assembly GCF_019279795.1). Taxonomy (NCBI): domain Eukaryota; kingdom Metazoa; phylum Chordata; order Ceratodontiformes; family Protopteridae; genus Protopterus; species Protopterus annectens. The sequence goes on along the minus strand of NC_056745.1, from coordinate 535,574,732 downwards.
TAAGTAGTCGTTTGTTTAGTGGACATCCCACCAACATATGCCTGGTCTAAACATGTTACCCATAACTACTGTAACATAACCGAAGTATATACGTGTATATAGTTACTGTAACATATATATTTATTTACATTAATATATACAGACATATCTGCATATGTATTCATACATGTATATTCATATCTTGCTGTTTTATATATATATATATATATATATATATATATATATATATATATATATATATGTGTGTGTGTGTGTGTGTGTGTGTGTGTGTGTGTGTGTGTGTGTGTGTGTGTGTGTATATATATATATATATATATATATATATATATATATATATATATATATATATATATATATATATATATATATAATTATATCTATGTACATCAGTGTGTCAATACATTCCCTGCTCATACGCACTTACACATGGGTAATGGTGTTTATAAGCTTCACCAGCATACTAGTGCCTTATTCATTATAATGCCGACACACTCCAGTTATCTTGTGATCAGTATGTAGCATGTTATACAGTGGGCAGATGTCGCTATATGTTCATGTAGGGATTACCGATGGTAATTGGAATGTGATAGTGTGATTCGACCCATCCCTCTTCTGCACAGCCTATTATTCCATGTACTGTTGATGTTTGTATGGGCACATTCCTATTATTTATGTCAACGAATGGAACGCATGTGTTACAAAATTTGTACTTCAACATATATTGTTGTCTGCACGTGAGTATGCATATATACCTATTACGACCTAGCTGACCTCCACAGGGCGGTCCATTAGAACCGGCCCATCCAACCTTGGCATGCCTGAATCCATAACTGCATACCCATAGTTCCCCCACCTGCCACTACTCTACAGCACTCATCCTTACTGTGGACGCAGGTGGATGCAGGTGAGATATGAATACATCCCTACACACTGGCCACTCTCCCCGTGTTGGGACACATGTCGTACATTGTGTCAATCCATGTGCTATCAGGCTTGCACAACCTACTGTTCCGTGTACAGCGACATCCTGGTCATAATTGTGTTGCCCCACTGGCTGGAAGTACCAAATTGTTGGTGTCCCGCAAGGGACATCGCTGTCTATGTTTAAAGTGTAGACCTTGTAGATCTCTCCCACAGGTAGTTTCCTGCCAGTGGTCTGGGAACCAGTGTTGTATTTACCTTTATTGCGTGTCTGTACATCTCACCAGCCTAGCTGGGGGGGTGGTAAGTATTCGTTTGTTGACCCGTAACTGCTTCAACATAACCTAGGTATATACATGTGTATCTCACTGTAACATATATATATATATATATATATATATAACCAAATCCTCCACTCCTCCACGTCAAAAAGAGTAAACTAAACAGAAACACCTCCGCTTGCTTTTACCATGAAGGGTATCCTCCAATAACTCCTCGAACACCAGTAAAACCGTAAAGGTCGTACCACAAAAGTATATGAGCCACTCGTTGTACTTGAAAAAACTGTAGGTTTAATAAAACACCAAAAACAGCGTAACAAACACGATTGGGATTGAGCGCGCTTTCATCTATCTCATCAAGACTTCATCAGAATCCATTGTATCCACTGTTAACTGGCCTTAAATACAGTACCAGCTAATTAATTAATTGAATAACAACCTAATTACTAACATTCCAAATCAATACACAATGCTAAATCAGAAATGTGTAACTTTGTACAAAGTACAGGCATTTTCTTAATACCAAATATTAAAAAACTTTATCTAAAAATATTTAAAAATATTTCATATATTTAAAATATATATAACAATAAAAAACATTTAACTGTAATGCATGTATTGTCTTAAATGTTATGAAATGAATAACAAAATAAATTAAATACATACAAAGTGCTCCAGATGTCGTCAAAAATACATAAATCAACCTTTGTGTATATATAAATATATATATTCTGTGTATTCTGTGTTTGTACATATATATGTATGGTATCTATTAATTTGTTTGAGTGTACCTCATCTACTCTATAACAGTATAACAACTGTATAAAATAGCGGCCATCAGGAACATCCGCCTTAGAAGTCCAATATAACCACTCAAAAACTATTTAACTCAATTTAGGGTTATTGGATAGAAGTTTTAGGGCAGGTTTAATGGAGAGGTGATCGTTCATCCCATTGGAACCACAGGCATCAAGCCTGAGTTGCCAAATCATTTCTCTGTATTCTAGTAGGGACTCCCAGTCACCTCCCCTATCACTTCTTATAACCTCTTCAAGGACCCAAAACTTAATATTGGCTTTTTCACACACCTCAGTATGCCTAAAAAGGGCATTATTGTCATTTCTTTTATTTATATCCCTTATATGTTCATAGACCCGCTGTTTCAACTTACGTTCGGTTTTACCGACGTAATATTTACCACAGGTCAAACACAAGGCTAAATAAACCACCCCCTTAGTGTGACAAGTGTGATAGCCCTTGCTTTTCAATTTTAGGCTTAGTTTACTCAACCAAAGCATTTTTTCCCCCAATATGAAGGTACATTGTCCACATCTACCACATTTGTAAGTCCCCACCTTTTACTGTGTTCCACTTACACAAGGGGGCTTTTTCCTCTCAAATAGTTTTTTAAAATTATTATTTTTCTTAAACCCAAACCTCAATGGTTGTTGAAAAATGGAAACATCAGTACTAATTTTGGAGAACATTTTCCATGCTTTGTTTATGCCTCTTTGTATCCAATATATCCCTTTGTAATAAGTCAAAATCATACGGGGTATATTATTATCATCTGAAATATTGATGTTTGTCCTTGGGAGGATGGTTGTTGTCTGTCCTACAATTCCATAATTGTGTGTCAATAATGGCATATACTGAATGTTCCGTTTTCTCATAACTTCATGTTTAACATTCTTTATTAGTCTAAGTGGGTAACCTCTATCCCTAAATAACCCTTGTATTAATTCCATTTCCTCGACACATAAAGCATCTTCACTGGTCATGCGGGAGGCCCTGATCATTTGACCTTTAACTATATTTCTCCTAAGGTATAAGGGATGGTCACTTTCAAAATGAACGTATGAATTTGAGAAACATTCCTTTCTAAAAATCCGAGATTCATATTTGTTACCCAACTTGTTCTTTATAATTGTCACATCAAGATAATTTATCTGTTCCTTATTGTGTTGGAAAGTAAATTCCAGGAAGGTGGTAGTTGTGTGTAAATAATGAATAAATTCCTCTACTTGTTCAACAGTCCCTTTCCACACCAAAAAAATGTCATCCAAAAACCTGAAGTATGTAATAACATTTTCCCAATAATTGGATTTGAAAACGTATTCCAGCTCCCAAAAAAGCATTATAATATTGGCATAGGTGGGGGCACAGGAGGAACCCATTGCCACCCCACCCATCTGGTGGTATATGTCTCCCTGAAAATAGAGGAAATTATTTTTCAACACCAACTCCATATTCTCAAGAATTAACCTGAAGTCAGTCGTATTACAAAAGTTAAATTCAACTAACATATGTTCAAACCAGGTTAGACCAATGTCATGGGGTATTACGGAAAATAAATCTCGGACGTCAATAGTTATAAAAACAAAATTTTCATTATATGGAACAGCATTGAATTTAGTAAGAAAGTCCCATGAATCAATAAGTATATGTCTGTAATCCAAATGGAAGTTCTTTAATTTTGTGTCTATAAAAATTGCAAGGGGCTGTGTTTTGGAACACTGAGAGGTCACAATAGGTCTAAAAGGGGGATTTTGGACATCTTTATGTATTTTGGGGATGCCGAATATTTCCGGAATTACAGGTTTAGAAACTTTAAAATAGTTATACAGATCCAAATCTATTAGACCTTGTAAGAGATTGTCTTCCAACCAAAGGTCTATTTTCTTATAACAGATGTTCATCTCGTTTCTAGACGCTATTCGGTATCTGTCCCCTGTATTAAGAATATCCAGCATCCTGCGAGTGTAGTCCCAGTGGTCCATCAGAACCACACCTCCCCCTTTATCAGGTTTCATGATCCTTATTTTGTCGTTACTCTGTAACTTCTTCAAAATGGTAACTTCTTCACTTGTCAAATTACTCAGTTCTTTTACTCCATCATCCCCTTTATATCCTTCCCTAATCATATATAGTACATGAGTCTCAAAATTGGCAATGTCATGTGGCAAGGGAGGGTTGAATACACTCTTCCTTTTTAATGTGTTCATGTTCGTATTAACTTCTTGTTTAAAAAAAAATTCTTAAGGTGTAACTTTCTTGTAAATAATTTAACGTCAAGAAGTAAATCCTCTATTTTTGTTTTTTTTTATAGGAATAAACGAAAAGCCTTTTGTAAAAAGCCCAAAAAAGGAAGAAGTGACCTCTAAATCAGTGAAGTTGTAAATGTAAAAGTTGTTATCCACACTAATTTTGCATTTGGTTGAAATAATGTTTCCATCATTCATATTGTTCATGTCCCCTAGTTCTTGTAAATCACACCTTGTGTTCACATTGTCTAAAAACACATTACTACAACTACTGTCTAAAAAATTCTCGTGATCCATAATAGTTGTAACAGTCACATTTAGACCAGACCCTATCTGAAGTTGTTCGTCCCTCGTTTTCTCGAGTATTGGTTCCCTGCTGCTTCTGCATAGGAAAAAGGGTGATTCTGTTTTTTCAGTCTCTCCGACCTTCTCACTCCCTCTCCCCCTTCCCCCAAAGGGAAACCATGGCCCGGTACTATTTCCCTTGCATAGTCCTCATTTACATAATTCACATCTACATAATTAGGACTTACAAAATTAGGCCCCCTTTCCTGGCCTTGAGCCCTATGAGAGTAATGAGGTTCGGGTTCAAACCTTCTATCAAAACCATCATTACCATTGGGCACTCTAACATTATAGGACTTCTTCCTGTAAAATTTCCCAGGATCCATGTATGCCTTACCCTCTCTATAGTCATGTAAATCTCGTTCAATTTTTCCTAACTTCCTCTTGTAGTTTTTAGTTGTATTGACATCTACATCATGAAGCACTTTACAATACACATCTTTGTATTCTTGCAGTGTAAAAAACAAGTCTTTGGTAATATCTAATTGTAAAACATCTATACGTGTTTTAATATCCTCTATTATTTTGGTATTACTACTTATCATTGCTTTCAAAATAGAAATACCACACTCATTCAATAAATCTGAAATAGTTTTAAATAACTTTTCATTCCCCCTTATGTTGTTGGGGTATTTACTCAGTCTCAATCCTTTAGGTACAATATTGTGTTCGACGCACTGCGTCAAGTACCAGTTCTCTAAACACAAATTTTTATACTTAAATAGCTCAGTTTCAAGTAGCTTACATTTATCCTTGTAGCTGTAATTGTCGCTTTCGGTTTTTTCTTTATCTTTGTCCCGCATAGTCACCGTAAAAGATTTACCAAGCCATTCTGAAAACGAAATGTTTTTGTATACTTCCAGGGGATTGTTTTTACCCGGAACATTGTCTTTAGATAATCCAACATGAACCGGGTTGGTCAAGCGTTCAACAAAGCCGTTATTAGGGTTTAAAACGCTGCCTTCACCCTCCGTAACTGTCCGTGATGTCATCATTGGCCTCCGGGTCTCCTTGGGACTTCCTTGAGCACAAGGAATAGAATCATTGGTGTCCAACAGGTTGCCTGAATCATTACAGCCTTGCGAGTGGCTATGAATAAGCCTAAGAAGTTGACTTAACAGTGAGTTGTCTCTTTCCATTGGGATCCCTCGTAAACGCTGGCGGTTGCACAAAATAACCAAATCCTCCACGTCAAAAAGAGTAAACTAAACAGAAACACCTCCGCTTGCTTTTACCATGAAGGGTATCCTCCAATAACTCCTCGAACACCAGTAAAACCGTAAAGGTCGTACCACAAAAGTATGTGAGCCACTCGTTGTACTTGAAAAAACTGTAGGTTTAATAAAACACCAAAAACAGCGTAACAAACACGATTGGGATTGAGCGCGCTTTCATCTATCTCATCAAGACTACATCAGAATCCATTGTATCCACTGTTAACTGGCCTTAAATACAGTACCAGCTAATTAATTAATTGAATAACAACCTAATTACTAACATTCCAAATCAATACACAATGCTAAATCAGAAATGTGTAACTTTGTACAAAGTACAGGCATTTTCTTAATACCAAATATTAAAAAAACTTTATCTAAAAATATTTAAAAATATTTCATATATTTAAAATATATATAACAATAAAAAACATTTAACTGTAATGCATGTATTGTCTTAAATGTTATGAAATGAATAACAAAATAAATTAAATACATACAAAGTGCTCCAGATGTCGTCAAAAATACATAAATCAACCTTTGTGTATATATAAATATATATATTCTGTGTATTCTGTGTTTGTACATATATATGTATGGTATCTATTAATGATGATTAATGATCAGGGCCTCCCGCATGACCAGTGAAGATGCTTTATGTGTCGAGGAAATGGAATTAATACAAGGGTTATTTAGGGATAGAGGTTACCCACTTAGACTAATAAAGAATGTTAAACGTGAAGTTATGAGAAAACGGAACATTCAGTATATGCCATTATTGACACACAATTATGGAATTGTAGGACAGACAACAACCATCCTCCCAAGGACAAACATCAATATTTCAGATGATAATAATATACCCCGTATGATTTTGACTTATTACAAAGGGATATATTGGATACAAAGAGGCATAAACGAAGCATGGAAAATGTTCTCCAAAATTAGTACTGATGTTTCCATTTTTCAACAACCATTGAGGTTTGGGTTTAAGAAAAATAATAATTTTAAAAAACTATTTGAGAGGAAAAGCCCCCTTGTGTAAGTGGAACACAGCAAAAGGTGGGGACTTACAAATGTGGTAGATGTGGACAATGTACCTTCATATTGGGGGAAAAAATGCTTTGGTTGAGTAAACTAAGCCTAAAATTGAAAAGCAAGGGCTATCACACTTGTCACACTAAGGGGGTGGTTTATTTAGCCTTGTGTTTGACCTGTGGTAAATATTAAGTCGGTAAAACCGAACGTAAGTTGAAACAGCGGGTCTATGAACATATAAGAGATATAAATAAAAGAAATGACAATAATGCCCTTTTTAGGCATACTGAGGTGTGTGAAAAAGCCAATATTAAGTTTTGGGTCCTTGAAGAGGTTATAAGAAGTGATAGGGGAGGTGACTGGGAGTCCCTACTAGAATACAGAGAAATGATTTGGCAACTCAGGCTTGATGCCTGTAGTTCCAATGGGATGAACGATCACCTCTCCATTAAACCTGCCCTAAAACTTCTATCCAATAACCCTAAATTGAGTTAAATAGTTTTTGAGTGGTTATATTGGACTTCTAAGGCAGATGTTCCTGATGGCCGCTATTTTATACAGTTGTTATACTGTTATAGAGTAGATGAGGTACACTCAAACAAATTAATAGATACCATACATATATATGTACAAACACAGAATACACAGAATATATATATTTATATATACACAAAGGTTGATTTATGTATTTTTGACGACATCTGGAGCACTTTGTATGTATTTAATTTATTTTGTTATTCATTTCATAACATTTAAGACAATACATGCATTACAGTTAAATGTTTTTTATTGTTATATATATTTTAAATATATGAAATATTTTAAATATCTGTAGAAAAAGTTTTTATAATATTTGGTATTAAGAAAATGCCTGTACTTTGTACAAAGTTACACATTTCTGATTTAGCATTGTGTATTGATTTGGAATGTTAGTAATTAGGTTGTTATTCAATTAATTAATTAGCTGGTACTGTATTTAAGGCCAGTTAACAGTGGATACAATGGATTCTGATGAAGTCTTGATGAGATAGATGAAAGCGCGCTCAATCCCAATCGTGTTTGTTACGATATATATATATATATATATATATATATATATATATATATATATATATATATATATCTGTTTACATTAATATATACAGACATATCTGCATATGTATTCATACATGTATATTCATATATATATATATATATATATGATTATATATATGTACATCAGTGTGTCAATACATTCCCCGCTCATACGCACTTACACATGCGTAATGATGTTTATAAGCTTCACCAGCATACTCGTGCCTTATTCATTATAACACCGACACACACCAATCATCTTGTAATCGGTATGTAGCACGTTATACATAGGACAGATGTCGCTATATGTTCATGTAGGGATTACCGATGGTAATTGGAATGTGATGGTGTGATTAGACCCGTCCCTCTTCTGCACAGCCTATTATTCCATGTACTGTTGACATTTGTTTTGGCACATTCCTATTATTTATGTCAACAAATGGAATGCATGTGTTACAGAATTTGTACTTCAACATATATTGTTGTCTGCATGTGAGTATGCATATATACCTATTACGACCTAGCTGACCTCCACGGGGCGGTCCATTAGAACCGGCCCATCCAACCCTGGCATGCCTGGATCCATAATTGCATACCCATAGTTCCTCCACCCCACCCATGTTAAATTTACAGGTGTAACATCCATTATCCACTTGTTATTGCAGCCGTGACACACCTTTACACATTTCCTTCTCCAGAGCCTTTGGGGCCCTACACACACATTCTGTCCCACCTCGTGTATTCACAGGGTCTCTCACCATGTATATTTGCACATACATGCCTTTCCTGGTGATATGGAATACAGCCATTTGCGCTTTCAATTTTTGGAGGTCCCAGCATGGGACTACATTCCGCCTGTGTGTAAAGTAGACCTAGCATTTCAAAGATGTTACTCCCAGTGGTAATACCCTGCTTGTGGTGTGAGTAGCGGCGCTCTGCTCACTCCTGGGCAGCTTTTTATGACATACGCAGAAAGCACTTTAGAATACCAACATTGTCTTGATTCCCTTCACATCCCTTGTGTATGCTTTACTGTTACAATGTCCATTTTTATATATATATATATATATATATATATATATATATATATATATATATATGGATTCACTTCAGAAGCTCGAATTTACAAAATCTCGAACTGCAAATAACCGAAACCAGAATATCGAGTTTTGTAAACTCGAACTTCTGAAATGAAACCAAAAAAAAAAAAAAAAAAAGACAAACTTCGCTTTTGCACCCTGCACCCCACCCCCCCCAACTTAAATATACCAACTCCAAGATCGCGCTACAGTGGGGAAATGGGAAATCTCCCGTCTTGCGCTGTATGCGGAAGTGCAAAACGGGAGATTTCTCATTCCCTGTCAACACCACAAAAAAAAAAAAAACATTACGTACACACAGAGCGTACAAGAATCCTTGCCTCTGTGTGCACGCAATGAATTAAGGTAAGTAAACTTTTATTTTTAAACACAACACATATTCGATTTACTGAAATCTCGATCATATGGTCTCGACCATACGAAATTCGAGATTTCAGTAATTCGATTAAGTGAAGTGTACCCATATATATATATATATATATATATATATATATATATATTACATCTGTACATACAAACATACATTTCCTATGCTGGGAGCCTCTTACACCCACGCAGGCGCACTTGCGTATGCTTACTGTGCATTACATATGTTTACTGTTGCTTATTTATGCTTATCTGTGCCTTATACATTATGACAATACCACTTTGATTGAAAGGAACTGGTCAATAGTCCCATGCGATACACACGTTCACCTTTACATATTTAAATGTCGGCTTTACAGCAGAGCAACATTAATTCCACAAGGAAAATGATATGTGCTGTTGTCGACCTTGAACCGTGAATGCCTTTTCGTTAGGCGGATGCTCTAACCACTACATTGTTGGTGTTCTGCCTCATTTATATGTATACCCATGGTGCATAGTTACCCGAACACACACATCATCACTTCACTTACACAGCAGGCATCCATTTAACTGTTGGGAAAACGCACTACTACACATGCGTCATTCCCTATTCCCTACTGCTCTGGACTCGTGCCGCATGTTGACTCACTCCGAGGATATTCAGACCTCTACAGCCTATAGTCCTGGCACATACGTATGTTCGATTGTCAGGGTGTTCATATGATCTTCTGGTTTTAGGCTTGTCTGACTGTGGACCAGGACTGCCCTGTACCTAGTTGAAAGTCAGACTTAGCAAGGGGAGATCGTTTGTTCCACTTTTAGCGTTCTACCTGTGGTTGGGGATGCAGAGGTAGGCTCACCGTTGACCATCCTGATATATAACAGCACTAACTATTATGGGGATTTCCTATATTGTGACCATGTTCATTCTTCATATCTACATATACATCTACATATATATATGTGTGTGTGCGTGTGTGTGTGTGTGTATATATATATATACATATATATATATATATATATATATATATATATATATATATATATATATATATATATATTGGTCTGTACAAACACATGCATATGCACCTACATGCTCATTTACCGTTGAATCACCGCCACCTACTGTCGTACATACACGCTTGCATACCTGCTTACGTCTCGAGTTGCCACCTTTTCATATGGCCAAAGTGGAGCATTTTCGGGACACACATCAGACTTTACAGGCTGACACATATCCATGGTCAGTACAAAGGGTATAACTTTACTTATTTCCCTAAATGAACACTTATTCTTGTAGCGGTTTGTTTGCTTCACCTGTTTCTTGTAACTTTGAGTATTTTACATAAATAACTGTTTTATGCAACTGTTACATGATATATGGGACATATTTCCTACTATCACAGGACATTTACCATTGCATTATGTTTGGTCTGGACACAACTAACAAAAAAGGGACTAACCCTCACAAGGTGGGGCAGGTGGTAACCCTACTTTCATCTGCTTTACAGTGCCTTAAGCACCCTATATCCGACTGCCACTATGCGAATGTGTAAGGTATATATTCCCGACAATGCATGTTGGGAGACGTGCATCACAGTCAGGTGTTTAATCCCGGGTCGTAGGTTCTGCAGGACCAGCTGGAGGCTGAGCAGTCTTGTGGGCAGCTACTACTCATACAACTTGTGTCCAGATGTATACAGGACTGGACATCCTGTCATGACACCAAGTCTAATGTTTAGAACAGATACATATCCCATGAGGGATATCCAAAAATTGTGGGGAACGATGACCATCTTTGCTTTACGGCTGTATGGTAGGATTATACATGCAAGGGATACATAGTTTGCAATCCTGAGAATGCGTAGGGTGAGACTGCCTACTAGATATGGGTAGGGGTCACTATTTGCAGATATGGCCACGCCTATCTAGCAGCCCGAGTATTGCTGGTTTTGGGGACGTTCAGGAAGGGGGGGGTGGTGTGTTGTGAAGGGGATGATGGGTATTCAATTATGTATCCAGCCATGTTTGGGTTGGATGGCTCAGTTCAGGCCAGATCATTATGTGAGTATGTGCCAGTAACGTTTCTGTACATGTGTATTGCACATTTTAATGTTCACATGTTTGTGGGACTGTATTGCGGATGTGTATATTTATTCTTTGGTTATCTTCCTGATTCACACACCGCTCCCTCGTAGACCTCTAGTTCACCTATTGTGCATACAACCCAGTCTCTCATTGGTGATATATCACATTACCCGTCACCCCCCCCACCCCCTTATTCTACAGTCAACATTCATCCCTTCTCTAGTTGATGGCCCATGGCACAGTCAACAGAACACATTGCATATACTACATATCTCTGGGACCAATATGGTTGTGAGGTCTACACTAACATTTCAGATCAACCACATGCTGTACGTCACACACATAGGTACTCGCAAATACTTATCTTTCATGATATGGTAGGTAGACCTGGGTAATACCCATTCATCTATGGGCCGTCCTGGCAAGGATGTCTTGGACCGCGAATGGGCAGATATTGGGGGAATGCTCTGACCATTGGTAGGGTTGCCACCTTTTCATATGACCTGGATGGGACATTTTCATGGCACACATCTGAGTTTACAGGCCAATACATACTCACGGTCATTACAAAGGATAGTACTTTAGTTTCATGCCTACATATAAGCTTTTCTTGTTGTGGTGGTGTAGTTGCTTATTCTGTTTTGTTTACTTGCTTATTCTGTTTCTTGTAACATATAGGTATTTTATATATGGACATACGTACTGTGTGGGACTATTTCATAACATATGGGACATAATTATGTCCTACTATTGCAGAACATTTCACATTTATTATGAATTTAGTATGGACACACCTGCCTAGAGGGGGACTGTCCCTCACAATGTGGGACAGGTGGTAACCCATACCATTGGGCTAGGCTTGGCAATTGGCAGCGCGCTAACACGATGCATTACGCTTCCACTTGGTATAACTAGCTACACTACAATGGAATATGGGAATGGGGTTTTAAATATCTTTGTTCGAGGGACGGGGACTCAATATTCAGCTACGTGCCTTTGTGTTTACTTCTTATTGTGGTGGTCGCAAGTTGTCTTGTATGCTTTGCATACATTTCAGTATCCATGGACACTGACATGAGTGATTACTATTGGAGGCAGGATGTACTAGTCAGCATTTTAGGTTGTGCATATGCAGCCGACATGATCACGCCTCCGTGCAGCGCTTGGACACACCCCCTGTGCTCGTACACATTTCCTATGCACGTGGCCATTATGGCAGCACGTCTTCATTAATATGCATGTGGTGCTGCTGCACCATCAATACTCTGCATGGTCGGTGCAAGGCTAATGCCATCCTTGCGCCCAGCTTCATGAATCCCGGGGATTGTCATTTTCCAGTTCATGAATTCTAAACTGTCAAGTTACCACCAGAAAAAAATATTTTTCCATGGAATGTCCTTCTTTTTATTATAGTTCCAGAAATGTCATCATCAGTCCATCAGTTTCAAATGTTAAGTCACAAAAAGTCTCTGTCCCAATATCCAGAATGGTTATAAAATTGCCCCATGCATAATATCTGTCTATTACATTGTCTTTTTTTTTTTTTTACTATTTTCACATTTGGTCTCCTCTTCCTTTTTAAAAACAGTTTTGCTTGCAGCAGTTTATTGTTACTCTCCTGTTTTCACTACTGTCACTGCTGCATGTGTTTTAGTTTCTCCGTTATCTGCCGTCACAAAATCTGACACCTTCTCAGTTTGTTGCTACTTTCTTCTTTAACTTTGTCACTTCTGCATTAGTTTTAACTGCTGCATTCTCTGCTGCCACATCACCTGGTTCCTTTTCCACATTGTTATCCTCAGCTCTTCCAAAAAGGTTGTCTACCTTCTCACTCTATGGAACAGCAGAACTGTCACCTGGATCATACTACTTGATTATTTTTAACAGAACATCATCTGGCAGTCATCTTGATGCCAGTTCTGTTATCTGCACCACTTCAACAGACTTGCTTACTTCCTTCTCGACTGAGACAGCTAAACACTGCTCATTTGTAACATTCACCACACAGGAATCTTTGTTTACTTTCTGAAGCTCCATAGCAAACAAATTTTTCTCCAAAGTCTGTTTCCACCTCCAAACTCTCCATAGCTTTTCTTGTCTCCTCCATACTGCTGCTTCCCTTAGGCCTCTTCCTTGCTGCTGTAAGAGCCCTCTGGCACCATATAGCAGCTCCAAACAGTAGGGGAAGTTCTCTGATAACCTGGTCAAATTTTCCTTAATAGTACAATACCACCTTGGATCTCCCCTGAAAAGAGACCACTAGTCTACTTAGACTAATAAATAAATTACATAAATAAATAGAAAACAAGTATTAGAAAATAAAAAAAAAATCTAAAAAAATATTCCAAATGTTCTGTGATTTTTTCGTATGAAAAAGTGTCCTAAATAAAATAATATTAAAATAATACTTGATTAAATACACATATTATTTTCATTATAGCACATAATCAATAAAAAATATGCAATTAAATATGTAGTCCTCTTTTTTAAGAACAAATAATAAAAATAAAATAAAATAAAATCACAGTTCAAATGAACTAACAGTAAACTTTACTGAGACACTAAAGTGAACTGCAGACTTCTGATCAATTTAAAGGCAGAGTAACAGTGTTTCTTAAGCATATTTCTTAACTAAACACTGCTAAGCTAAAGTTACATTCCAGTAGTTTGGATTGAAGTAACCAGCTAACCCTAAGCTCAAAAGTGTAATGTACTAGCTAATCAAGTTGTGAGGAGGAGGAAGAGTTGTCTAAGCAAGGAATGGTGCAATTCATAGGATCCAGTTTGGAAAGAAACAGTATAATGTGGATTGGTCAGGGTGGAGAAGATCTGAGATTTTACCCATGTGCTGGGTAAATCAGATCAAGTGGCTATGTAGAGGCTTGGATAGTGCATAATTGGCACTCATGAGAATGCAGCATGGGTTCCATGAAAGTATAACATTTTAACCTTTGACATTTGGTGGCAACAGATTGGGTAGGTCGTTATTATTAAATTTGCCTGCTAATACATTGACTATATCCTTGGGATCAGAATCTACATTATTCATAGGTTCATATGTATTTACTAGGATATCGGCATAACAGCCATTTTAAACCTTTTTACATCCAGCTTTTGCTCAACAGAGCTATCACAGATAACCCAGGCTGGGCAACTAGACACCGGCCAGCCAGTAGCTTATTGACCCATGGCTGCTGGGCTTTATGGCTATCACACACTAGCCAATCGGGGCACATATACCCTTCCCACTCTTAGCAAGGGTCCCTGGAGTGGGTCAGAGCAGGCTGGGTCCTCAACCCACGTATCACCGGTAACTACCCATGCCTATTTTTGGCAACATTAGTCAACATGACCAAATCACCTAGAGTCATATTTTACACTGTCGAGTGGCTAGTCCTGCCATGGCATGCAGTCTGTGATCTGTGTTCTCTTATCTGGAGGATACTGTGCACCATAGTAGATGCCCAAAGTAGCTGGTCTGCCCAACTCTCCCCCTATAGGGCACCATGTAGAGTCTGTGCTGTGTGCTGCTGCCCACAGCTCCATTCATTGGTGAGTTTGAGATGGAAACACTCAGCATGTTCTTTGGACACAGGAGAAACCACACAGAGACACAGGGAGAATGTGCAAACTCCAAACAGACATTGGTCGGAAGTCAGGATTGACCTTGTACTTGTGCATGGGAGGCAAAGACCTTAACCATAATGCCAGCTGGTATCACTACACGCGCGTGCACACACACACACACACACACACACACACACACACACACACACACACACACACACACACACACACACACACACACACACACATATATATATATATATATATATATATATATATATATATATCTTAAAAAATACATCTGAATCTCTCCTCATATAGCTACACACACACACACACACACACACACACACACACACACGCACACATACACACATATATATATATATATATATATATATATATATATATATATCACACACACACACACACACACACACACACACACACACACACACACACACACACACACACACACACACACACAGAGCTACATTTATATATACATCTGTGTTATATACATAAATATGTGTGTGGATGTCTGTATTGTCCTACATACACTAAGAATGGTGAGTAAAACTACACTAACACAAATCTATAATATTGCTCAAAGGCGGTAAGGCTTCAACAGTACATAATGCACTTATCTAGAGACCCCCATGCCTGCTGGATGTCATCACACATACAGCAACAGGTGAGCAGGTGTTTAATCTGTAATGTTGTCTACGCACATTGTTCTTGCCCACAGGTTTGCCCATCCAAATGCAAACAGCCACATATGGCCAAACCCGTAAATGTAGCCACATAGCTAGGATAAATAACAGTTATCTGACTGCTAGGCTACTAGATGCAGATAATAGTATGATGCAATATCACTCTGCAGGCCACATATGCTGTTCACCACAAGCCTAGTTTGTGTAATCCACAAGTAGTTTGCCTGCAGTCATGCATAAACCAGATGTCAGCTGTGGCATGTGTGATAAGTACTGTTATCTATAGTGTGTAAGACTAGATAAGGAGAGGTTCTATTCTCACTCTACACCACTTGGCATGTGCGTGTATCCACCTGAAAAACAACTGAGAATCCCTCATTGTCTATCAAACTGCAATGGTTCTGTACTTTCTGGCCCTGTAAGTTGCTGCCAGCTTCCAAACTGCCCTCTTTTACAAGACCTGCTGATGTCATCTACCTTAAGACTACCAGCTGCCATTGTAATGTCAGACTTAAGCAGTAGCATGTGTGATAATAAGTACAGTGATTTATAGTGTATAAGACTAGATAGGTAGGGGTTCTAATCTCACTCCAGGCCTCTCAGTGTGTGTGTGTGTGTGTGTGTGTGTGTGTGTGTGTGTGTGTGTGTGTGTGTGTGTGTGTGTGTGTGTGTGTGTGTGTGTGTGTGTGTGTGTGTGTGTGTGTGTGTGTGTGTGTGTGTGTGTGTGTGTGTGTGTGTATCTCCATATGACATAAATATGATCACCTCAGCAACTTAGAAAGAGGTAGGATTTTGCAGTATTTTGGTTGTAGCAGGTGATGTGGGAAGCTGAATACCTTACCACAGCTAGGCCTGCTGATGTCATCAAGCATAAGATGTTCTAAAGAGAGAGCAATAGCAGACTTGGGGTGTAGCACATGCATCGCATATAGTGATTTGTAGTCTGTATCATTAGTGAAGTAAGTGTTCTAATTTACATGCAGCCAACTTGCAGTGTGTGTGTGTGTGTGTGTGTGTGTGTGTGTGTGTTGTGCCATGTCCTGTAAACAGTAATTGGAAGTGGTGCTATCCTCAATGTAGCCAGGTTTGTGTGTATTGCTGTTAGAGCATTTCACATCAGCTTATGGAATCATAGGATCTATGAACTTTAGTAGCATAATGGCCCTACAGCCCTCACAATCCTAGCCAAGTTTATACCCTTATTTGAATGAGCAGTACATATTGCTGCTGTCCATGAAGGACACAGCAGAAACCCTGTGATGAAATGGTGGTCACCCATCCAGTCATACAGATGGCATCTGACAAAGTCCACTGAGGTGCTTTGTTTGCTATTAGGCAGGATTCTGTTTCAAAGGTGTGTTAAAGTCTGCTAGACAAATGTCTCCCACCAGCATGTATTACTAATGTCACATACTAGGTTAATGTTCTTAGAGTGAGTAATCCATGTACCATGCCACCTACAGATATGCAGCATTTCCAATCAAGCAGGGTCACACATTGCCCCATATGCAAGGCAGAGATCACCTCTGAGCAGTCTTTGTGCCACAGGTGACAATAACACATATTTCAGATGATCCCAATTGAAAAGATACTGAAGACATGAAGTTCCCTTGAGAGAGACCATTGTGTTGTGTGAAATTGCCAGTAGTGCTTGGAAAGTTACATTACCAAATGGACATTGCACTCAAATATTGGCATGCTGAGGGAATAGTACATGGAGGTTATTAATATGTCAATTTTGTGTGACTGTGCCCTCAGTTATGACATATGATTCCTGTCTTACCACTAGGGAGACATGGTGATCTCAGTTACATTAGGTGTAAACCTGTGTGTCTAGGCCTGTGTGCCCTGGTCTATCAACCCTGAGTATGTACATCACATGTTGTGACTGATGTGCTACTTACCAGGAACATAGGTGTTACTGATGGAAATGATACTACATATATATTTGCATGGAGTTTACTGCCATAAGTATGTCAATAGGCATTTGTTCATCAATACCCTCTTTCAGGATATTGACACAACTCACTGAGTCTATGACTGCTCACAGTTTGCAGGCATTAGCCAACATTGTCAGGCACACACATTCATTATTCACTTCTAGCATGGTTAAATAGATTCCAAGTAGTAGAGGACCTAGGACTGAGCCCTGTTGAACACCACTGCTTGCAGATCAACTACTGGAGGAGGATTTCCCTATTTTGAGTATGTGTGCCATCTCTGAACCACTTAGTGACCCCTATAATGATAGTACCATGGATGTCTAAGTGGGTGCTTTTGTCAGTGATGCCTGAGTGGGAGATAGAGTCACATGGCTTGGCTAAGTCCAGGGGTTTCTGTGCCCTGATGTCCCCTCACCCAGGTCCTTGGTGACTGGCTCAGGCATGTCCACTTTTAACAGCCATGATCTACCTGTCAGAAATCCAGACTGTGTACAGTCAACTGTTTGTAGATGACATATATGTTTGCTGATCATCTCCATGATGATTTGCCTAACAGGCATACAGATATGGCTACAGCCAAATAGGTCTATAGTTTTTATGCTCAGTGGATGCACCACCTCTGTGTAAGGGGATAACAGTTGTCATTATCCAGTCAGCTGGGATGTAGCCAGTGATTACAGTGTGATTGCAAAAGGTTCCAATGGTGTTAGCAATCCTTGTTTGATCTCATGTAGGATGCAGCCTGGGATGTTAGCATGCCCAATAGATGCTGTTTATCCCTCATAGAGAGGCTAGTTATGACCTGCTCTGTAGATATGGAAGGTATGGGACAGGTTGTAGGAACATCATGTGGCACATGAGGTGGGGACAGGGGAGTGACGTTGACACAGAACCTGTGGGACAACAGGTTAGCTATGAGTATAGACCCATTATATGTGGTATCATTAAGCATGAGTTCAACAACAATCTGGGCCTGTCCTCTAACATTGCACATGTAACTACACTGTGCGTTGTGGTTCTGATTTGTGTGGGAGGCTAATTTTGTCACATACTGTTTCTACACAATGTCACAACAACACTATGTGCTTGTTTTAGCTGAGGAGCTTGTGCCTCCTTTTAGGGGGGCGCCATCACCCCAACTGTCACACACCAATGTCTACCTCTTATTGCACAGCTTGCTAATGGCTGTTGCCCACCAGGCAGGTTTTCTGTGCCATGAGAAGCTCACGTTCCTCCAGTATGATACAGCCTAGTCTATATCATTTTACTGCTGCTTACATAATGCATGGATGTAGAGCTCTGCATACTTGCCTGTCCCTCTGAGAGGACAGGTGCAGTCAAGCTATGTAAGCCATCCCATAGGAGGTAATACATTGCTTTTGTGAAGTATATTTCTGTATTTTCTGTAAGGGGGGTAGGACTAATAGTTTTAATGAGACTGATCAGTGCTCAGTTCTCACCAGAGAAGATCTCACAGTGAGGGGCTGCAGTGTTCACCCATATTGGTAAACACATGATGCACTACATTGGCTCCCCTTGTGGGGATGTCACACCACTGGTCCAGGGCATTGTAGTTAAGGACTTGGACTAACCTTTGGGCGAGTGAGCTTCAATATGACTAAGCAAAGCAGTTGGTGGTTATTTAATGTCACCACAAACCATGGTGTACTGATATATGTTGATAGACACAAGTGCATTCAAATAAGCACAATGGGTGTCTGGATTCATTGTTCTGCTCCTGTAGCTGGCAATGTCTTGATTAGGTGCCCTTCCAGCAGTGAATAGCACCTACAGTGTCTCCGGAAAATTACAGTGTTTCACTAAATCTGGATGTGTATCTATCCCTCATGAATATTTAATCACCACCTACATTACCTTGCAAGCTGTCAGTTTGAGATCTGAACATGTGGGTGGATGTGCAGTCTGGTATAGCTGTAGTGCTGTCCACAGCCTTGAACCAGGTATCTTTGACTGCACAAGATGTCTGCATATTCCAAGGTGGGGACACCATGTACAGAGTGAGGTTTAGTGTTGTCATTCCCAGTGTGTAGTAGCATAACCGTGAAGTTATATGAAGATGGTGTTCTCAATGGAAAGTTTTCCCTCCAGACAGTGCCTACAAGATGCATTGTGGGGATGTCAGCAGCCTTGGCCAGAATGCAGAAGCCCAGGGGTGAGAGATGAAGACCATCTCTGGCAAAGCATTAATATCTGTTGAGCAAGTCATCCCAGGAAGACATGTAGTAGATCCCCTTGCAATGACACCACATGCTAAGGCAATTACTGGCATCCATCATTTTCTGTGTGCATTGAGACATCATCCTAGGTGAGGGTCAAATGCAGTTGAAAGCTATGGGCACACCCGCGAGAGACACAGAATGTCTAAGCTCAGCCATGTGTCTGCATACAGTCCAGTGACGTATGTCCCTAGTTGATGTCATCATTATGTTACCTGGTATTTCCTGAGTTGCAGCAATGTGTGGTATGAATTATTGTGTCAACCCACAGACAGCTAACTGTGACCTTAACCATATGCAGCCTGGTGACACAGACATCAACATGTCTCATGTTGTAATCATCTATGAATAATAGGTTTGATTTTGTCTTTTGCCTCAAGTATTTGACTGGTGAGACAGTAATGCATGCACTATTATGTGTACTGTGGTCTCCAGAGGTAAAATTTTCTGAGGTGTCTGTTGTTTGGGAATGTCTCTGGTAAGGAGTTGCACCCTTGCAGGTGTGTGTGATGTGGGTGTGGATTTTGCAGGAGGTGAACTGTGCAAGTTGACAAAATGCTCTTTGCCATATGTACTGACTGCTGTTTGAGACACCATGGAATCAAGGTTTGAAATATAGTCATATCTGTCACATACTGTGTTTGTGTGGCATAGGAGTAGAGGGTTGGAGACACGTTCCACATCTCATCAGCAGTCATTGATAGTGCCATTAACAATACAGTCATGCTTGTGTGTACATCACAGCATGCCATGACAGATGGTGAAATGTAACATGTCATCTTTATGTAGGTCCCCTAAGGTAACACAGCACCTGACAGTGTGCCATACAATGCCTTGCCAGCCATGTGGAACTTGTATTGACCATAATCCTGTCATTAGGCTTGGTTGCAATACCATTCCTACAAATGTGACACTGTGCAAGTCCTGCAAATTTAGGGTCATGCTGCCACACCCTTGGGGTTGACAGCCTGAAACACAGTGTTTGTAGGCACTTCTTGCAGTGAAGATTTGGATGCCTGTGCATGCACAGAGGACTTGTTCAACTTTGCTGACATTACAGTAAACAAATAAATAGAAGCTTCCACCAGAGTAAACACCTCTCGGTATAAAAGTAGCGACAAAATGCAAATGCTGAATAAAAAACTTACGAGGTGACCACGGAGTGTGTTGAATGCCAGATTATTCTTGTCTCCAGGCAGGAATGACAAGCGATAATTGAGCAATCCAAATTAAAAGTCCAGATATAAAGTACTGCAAACCGTAATAACTTGGTTAAAATAAACGGATAGTTTTACTAATGCATGCTGTCGGTAAGCACTTTCACAAAGGCTTCTTCAGACCGTTAGAATTCAAAGCACATTCAATTAAGACTTCTTATATACAGAACTATCACGTGTTAAGCAATATAAATAATTTCAGTTAAACATTTAAAGATGTATCCTGGTATTTACATTAAGTACAAAAAATTTTACTACACTTGCTAGTACACCAAATCCTATTTTAACATAACTAAAAACCAACTAAAATGTCAACGGAACTAACTGGCTGTGCATATAAAAACTATACAATTCTCATAAGCAATATTGACTCATGTTAGCTGTCATAAACAGTATTACACTTAGAAACATTGCACTCTATGGCTATGTTAAAGCATAAGCCATATGCCTAGGCGACAATACATGTCCTTAATATAATAACAGTTTGATTCTTCCACTTGAACTAATAATAACATCAGAGCTCTGAATTAAACTATCAGTTTACATAGTATAGTAAATGACATATATTACGATGGTAAAGAGTTTTTTAAAATATTAGCTGAACTTATATTCGTAATGTTTGCTACTCACAAACAAGTGCATCAGTCGTCTTAAGCATAAATGCAACTTTATATTTCCATTCCATAATATGGGAATGGCGCAAACAATGTTTTAATTCGATGTAGATCTTATAAGAATAGTGAGCAAGTCATAACCATTAATAACAGAACTGAAAGGTATCAAATAAAAATACAGCCTAATAATCAATCAAATACTATTGCATTAATATGACTAGCTTAAATATATAAGATGTGCCAACTGACAAAATAATTATAAAATATACAAAATATATAACTGTGAAAACGTATAAAAACATATAATATTAATGAATATCATAATGAAAACTACCTAATGGCAGCCAAACATGGCATAAAATATATATGAAGATATATAAAAATATATACCACTAACCTTATACGGTCACATGACTATAAAAGACATTGACCCACTCGAACATCAAAGCCAATAATCTGGCTCTCAAATTCCATAGTGCATATCTATGTCTTGTATATAACAAGTTCATCTAAGAACCATTAAAACCAATAAACAGTCAAAATGGGAAATCTATGGATCATTCATAATGCACTATATACCCTAAGACTAAGAGATCATGCACTAAGATGAATGAGATAGTCAATCATCCTGTATTCTTCTTAAGATTATTCTTATGAGTGATATCTCATGGTACCCACTAAATAAGGGTTACAATTAATATATAATCAAGATAAGATATTCTAAGTGTAATTGCAATAGTACATTATGTTGGATAGTATAATCTACAGTGGGAAGAGATTACTTAACAATAAGGCGTCTAGCTTTTAACACAGGTTTAATAGATGCTCGTTCATTTAAGCATGATCAGAGGGAGGCAAAAGAGAAAGCTGTCAGAAGAATTATTTATCAGTTGGCACATCTTATATATTTAAGCTAGTCATATTAATGCAATAGTATTTGATTGATTATTAGGCTGTATTTTTATTTGATACCTTTCAGTTCTGTTATTAATGGTTATGACTTGCTCGCTATTCTTATAAGATCTACATCGAATGAAAACATTGTTTGCGCCATTCCCATATTATGGAATGGAAATATAAAGTTGCATTTATGCTTAAGACGATTGATGCACTTGTTTATGAGTAGCAAACATTACGAATATAAGTTCAGCTAATATTTTAAAAAACCCTTTACCATCGTAATATATGTCAGTTACTATATTATGTAAACTGATAGTTTAATTCAGAGCTCTGATGTTATTATTAGTTCAAGTGGAAGAATCAAACTGTTATTATATTAAGGACATGTATTGTCGAATAGGCATATGGCTTATGCTTTAACATAGCCATAGAGTGCAATGTTTCTGAGTGTAATTACTGTTTATGACAGCTAACACGAGTCAATATCGCTTATGCGATTGATATAGTTTTTATATGCACAGCGAGTTAGTTCCGTTGACATTTTAGTTGGTTTTTAGTTATGTTAAAATAAGATTTGGTGTGCTAGCAAGTGTAGTAAAATTTTTTGTACTTAATGTAAATACCAGGATACATCTTTAAATGTTTAATTGAAATTAATTATACTGCTTAACACGTGATAGATCTGCATATAAGAAGTCTTAATTGAATGTGCTTTGAATTCTAACAGTAAGAAGAAGCCTTTGTGAAAGAGCTTACCGACAGCATGCATTAATAAAACTATCCGTTTATTTTAACCAAGTTATTATGGTTTGCAGTACTTTATATCTGGATTTTTAATTTGGATTGCTCAATTATCGCTTGTCATTCCTGCCTGGAGACAAGAATAATCTGGCGTTCAACACACTCCGTGGTCACCTCACAGGTTTTTTATTTAGCATTTGCATTTTGTTGCTACTTTTATACTGAGAGGTGTTTACTCTGGTGGGAGCTAGTATTTATTTGTTTACTGTTCATCTTATTATTCGAGCACCCAACGGAGACATGGCTGGAATGGATGGTAACATTGAACTAGACCATAGACCCAACAATTCTATACGGGGCGAAAAAGAAAGTGAACTGTGCAGTGAAAATGCTGTATGCCATGAAGTGATGCATGTAAGTAAGAATGAGAAAAAGTTAACATCAGCAAATAATCGAGGTGAATGCCAACAAACGAAATTAATGAATTGTGTGAGAAGTAATACCAATTCGCTACTTCTATATCAGAGTGACATCAATGGCCCTGTAACTCCAGTAGATACAGATGTATCTGAACTTCTACAGAAAGCGATTGACAACTTTGAAACAGACTTTTTGAAATTAAAACGCCTCTCCACACAACGCCAACATTTTGAGGCATGTCTATGTAAAAACATTATACCGAGAGTTCTGAGGGTACTAAAAATGCTAACGTATGGCGATCAATATCCGCAGTTGCTCACCAAGTGGCAGAAATTAAATTTGGAGGTGAGCAAGAATTATATTCAGTTGTTATTAGCATTTTTTCAACCTGTTGAAGAACAATTGATCCAGTCTATACTGGACCAACAAAAAGATATGTACCTTCAGTACCCCAATACCCTAGTAGTCAAAGCACTATCCAATGTTTTGGATGGTGTAGAGATTTATGAAAGACGACTGTTGCAACAGAAGAGAAACAAAATAGACAGGGATACTCAAGATTTCTGAATCGGTCAAGTATTTACTTGGCCTAGACCAGGGCTAAACTCTAGATCTATGACCACTAGGGGAACGAATGACACCTCACACCCTGGTTCCTCACAAACCCACACTGTTATTGGTATGCATGAACATTCCAGCCAAACTAATGTGGTAATAGTGGATTCTAATGGAATACCTCCTGCTACACAAACTGATTCCATCATGCCGAGTACATCCAATGACACTCCCCAATCGAATACACCAATAATTGTAAATGAGGACAATTCTAATAACCATCCAAGGAGTACTCCACCATTACAACCTACAGTCCGGCCAAAGAATAATAACTTTTTGGGCCACAACTTTAATACTCACCAAGGGCCACATCATATGATGGGTTTACCCAAATTCCCCCTTCCCATAGCTATGGAGAAGGGGGACAGGAGAAATCGATCTATGAGCAGAGGGAGGCAAAAGAGAAAGCTGTCAGAAGAAAGAGCACCCAACCAAACATTGAAGAAGATGTGGAATCAGAAGAGAATCGTCTGATTTGGAATATTTCACACAGAAATTTAGACCCTGATGAGGTTAATGTACTTAATAAAGGACTCAGTTTTATTCCAACTATATACAGTAAGCTTACAGATGTATTAACAGATGTTAAAGTTTTTACTAGAAATGTTATGCTCTGCTATCAATTTGGAGATAGTAATAATAGGCGGCATTGTAGAGTTTATAAATGACCCAGTGAGTATATTCCACAGAATCATCCCTTTGTTGAGGCATTTTACAACTTAGTTGAAGATGACCTATATAAGACATATGGCGATACACACCTTAAGCATTCTAATTATAAGAGATTTAGGAACAATTTAAACTGGAATGAGAGGAGAGCATTGTCCCAGTTACAACAGGATGACACCCTTGTCTTTAGACCAGCTGACAGGGGGAGGGGCATTAGTGGTAATGGATAAGGAACACTATACTAAAGCTATGATTAGCATGCTTAACGATAGTAATTACTATGCAACCATATCCAAGCAAGAAGTGGATGAGATTAAATACAAGATATATAGAATAATAAATGAATTAGTTAACAATTTTGACATCAATACGGAAGTAGCAAAATTTTTGGAGGTGGACTTCCTGACTATACCACACATACAATGTATCCCTAAAATTCACAAAGATGGTACAAATCCCCCCCTGAGACCTATAGTCTCAGGTAGGGGATGGTGTATCGAACCGTTTTCTCTATATGTAGAAAAACATTTGAGACCGGTGGTAGATAAGAACCAGATCATTTTAAAGGATACCAAACAATATTTGTTGGATCTTTATGAATTTTGCAATGATGTACAACTAAAATATAATATGATATTTGTAACCTTGGATGTTCAATCCCTATTTACAATTATACCTAATGATCTGGGAGTTATAACAATCAAAAATTATTTAGTCAAACATAGCGAATATACAGATAAGCAGACAGATCTCATCTGTCTGTTCTTAGAAATAATTTTGGAGAAAAATGTTTTCCTTTATGAACAGAACATATATATTCAACGTGATGGCATAGTTATGGGCACATCCTGTGCCAATAGCTACGCCAACATGTTTTTGGCTAGTTGGGAGGAAGAACAACTCTTTACAAATACCCAGCACCAAGAAAAAGTCCACTTTTATCGACGTTTTGTGGATGATGTCTTCCTGATTTGGGAAGGCAGTATAGAGGAACTACCTGAATATTTGACGTGTCAATAACATGACTTCATACTTAAAATTCACGTCACAATTCTCCAGGAGTAGAATTGAATATTTAGATGTCTTTGTGGAACGTGTTATGGGTAATTACATTAATACTGGAGTGTATAGGAAACAACGTTACAGAAATTCAATGCTTCATCGGTATAGTATGCATCCGAATTATATATTCAGAAATATTATTAAAGGACAAAGTATGCGTATCTCTCGGTTGAATGCCAGTGATGAAGGATATCAGCACAAGATTAATTCATTTAGGCAAAGGCTTTTGAAACGTGGTTATAAAGACCATGAAATTAAAAAGGGGTTACAGAATATCAATTCATTGAGGGAAGAAAGAGCAGTACCGTACTTTTCTGTGCAAGGTAATTGCAATGTGCAATATATAGATAGCAAATCACAGGTCAAAAAAATACCTATGTGTTTTGCAAGTGATGTGCAAGAGATTAGGGATATCATCCATAATCACTGGCGTATTCTCACTATGGACAATGATTTATTAAACATTGTAGGTGAGAAACCTTGCTTTCTGTATAAAAATAAACCCAATCTTAGAAGGCTACTTTGTAACACCAAAACTAAAACAACAGCAAATTTAAGTATTGGCACCTACCCTTGTGGTAGAGGCAATCATTGTATATATATTGAGAGGGGTGATAGTTTCATGCAACAAGAAACAGGTCAGAGTTTCAAATTTCACGTAATAGCAGATTGTAATACTTGCCATATAGTTTATATAGCTATTTGTCAATTATGCCAGTGTTTTTATATTGGCAAAACTAATAGAGCTTTCCGTACTAGGATACATGAACACTTATATGCTATCAGGATTCGACATTTAACTAATGCTTTGGCCAAGCATGTTGCAACTATGGGTCAGGATCATACTTTTACCTTTATGGTCATTGACCGGATTCAACCATCAGTTAGAGAAGGTGACATAAGCAATCACACAGAAACTAAAGAAATTAACAGGATCATGAGAATGTGAGCAAACAAGGGTAAAGGGTTAAATGAACCAGCATCTATTAAACCTGTGTTAAAAGCTAGATGCTTTATTGTTAAGTAATCTCTTCCCACTGTAGATTATACTATCCAACATAATGTACTATTGCAATTACACTTAGAATATCTTATATTGATTATATATTAATTGTAACCCTTATTTAGTAGGTACCATGGGATATCACTCATAAGAATCTGGAGTACCTGATTACAAGCAATATACATATATATATATATATATATATATATATATATATATATATAATACTAATAATATCTACATGCATTATAATCTTAAGAAGAATGCAGGATGATTGACTATCTCATTGATCTTAGTGCATGATCTCTTAGTCTTAGGGTATATAGTGCATTATGAATGACCCATAGATTTACCTTTTTGACTGTTTATTGGTTTTAAAGGTTCTTAGATGAACTTGTTATATACAAGACATAGATATGCACTATGGAATTTGAGAGCCAGATTATTGGCTTTGATGTTCGATTGGGTCAATGTCTTTTATAGTCATGTGACAGTATAAGGTTAGTGGTATATATTTTTATATATCTTCATATATATTTTATGCCATGTTTGGCTGCCATTAGGTAGTGTTCATTATAATATTCATTAATATTATATGTTTTTATAAGTTTTCACAGTTATATATTTTGTATATTTTATACATATTTTATAATTATTTTGTCAGTTGGCACATCTTATATGTTTAAGCTAGTCATATTAATGCAATAGTATTTGATTGATTATTAGGCTGTATTTGTATTTGATACCTTTCAGTTCTGTTATTAATGGTTATGACTTGCTCGCTATTCTTATAAGATCTACATTGCATGAAAACATTGTGCCATTCCCATATTATGGAATGGAAATATAAAGTTGCGTTTATGCTTAAGACGATTGATGCACTTGTTTGCGAGAAGCAAACATTACGAATATAAGTTCAGCTAATATTTTAAAAAAACTCTTTACCATCATAATGTATGTCAGTTACTATACTATGTAAACTGATAGTTTAATTCAGAGCTCTGATGTTATTATTAGTTCAAGTGGAAGAATCAAACTGTTATTATATTAAGGACATGTATTGTCACCTAGGCATATGGCTTATGCTTTAACATAGCCATAGAGTGCAATGTTTCTGAGTGTAATTACTGTTTATGACAGCTGACATGAGTCAATATCGCTTATACGAATTATATAGTTTTTATATGCACAGCGAGTTTGTTCCGTTGACATTTTAGTTGGTTTTTAGTTATGTTAAAATAGGATTTGGTGTACTAGCAAGTGTAGTAAAATTTTTTGTACCTACTGTAAATACCAGGATACATCTTTAAATGTTTAATTGAAATTAATTATATTGCTTAACACATGATAGATCTGTATATAAGAAGTCTTAATTGAATGTGCTTTGAATTCTAATGGTCTGAAGAAGTCTTTGTGAAAGCGCTTACCGACAGCATGCATTATTAAAACTATCCGTTTATTTTAACCAAGTCATTACGGTTTGCAGTACTTTATATCTGGATTTTTAATTTGGATTGCTCAATTATCACTTGTCATTCCTGCCTGGAGACAAGATTAATCTGGCGTTCAACACACTCCGTGGTCACCTCGTAGGTTTTTTATTCAGCATTTGCTGACATTACATTGGTGTTGCAAGAATACAATGCCTGTCAAGCAACGAGACAACAAACTGGTTGTTGTGTGACATGATGTGGGAACGCAGACATGTGTTCTGCGTATATAATTGTACAGTATGATATACCTAGGGCATGTGGCAGGAGGACAAACTTTGGCCAAATGTGGCCAGTCCTCTGCAGTAGACCTCACAGCATTGTCATGCAGATATCCACCATTAATCTGTTGAAGGGCAGGCTGCATGAATTGTTGTGAAATTGTCACCTAACATGGATCACTGCCACTGTGCTGCTTGTTTCAGAAAGCATGGACATCTATGTCACTGGACATTGCACATTATATTGTGACGCTGTAGCTGTGCTCCTAATAACCATCTGGTCAGTTCCCTAGTGACATACCACCAACCCTAGTACAGAAGGCATAATACATTTAAAAGCCAACTGATTGCTCAGGTTACTAATCAAAGCATCTACCTGGAGAAGGGTATGTAAAGCATACAGAGCCTGCCATGATGTGGGACAGCTATGTGGATGAACAAACAGGCTGTGTCCTCCTTCTCATCATGAGCTTTGTAGTAATGTTTTGCATGTGATGACAAAAAAAGTAATAGAGCATGATATCCCATGAGAGAGTGTTTTTTTGGTAGCCAGGCACCAGAAATTCAGGGGACTCCACTGCTTTCCACATTCTTCACAAGGAAATTGTGTCCTTTCAGTACACACTGCTTCAGTAGTGTCCAACTGCAGAATACCTGTGTAAAACCTCCTGCCCTACCTTCACAGGATATACATATTATGCTCCCTTCCATTGTTTTTCTGTGTTCTGTATAGACACCTTGGATGACTCTTTTCTTGGAACATGATGGAAGTAACTGCAATACTTAGTTGCACAGAG
Organism: Protopterus annectens; assembly: GCF_019279795.1. Classification (NCBI taxonomy): domain Eukaryota; kingdom Metazoa; phylum Chordata; order Ceratodontiformes; family Protopteridae; genus Protopterus; species Protopterus annectens. The sequence goes on along the minus strand of NC_056745.1, from coordinate 535,545,070 downwards.
GACAACTAGCATGCAGTGACAACCAGTGTTCCCAGATTGCTCAGTCATCTGATATGTAAAGCCATGTAAAGGAGTTAGCATGGATGGGGTCAGTAACAATGTCATACAGCTACTGACACTGGACCAAACACAGTTTGTTTTGCTCAAGGGCAGATCATGCCTACCTACCCTAACTGGTGTACCTCACTGAATGTTACACTATGGAATGGAAGAGGGGAGTGTAATTCATTCCACCTACCCTGGCTTGAAAACTATGTAGGTTATTTACAGAGTGTTAGCTCATGGATAGCCAAGTGTCTGATAGTCATTATCTGGGAAGATGGCATTGGGTAGACCTACACTACAATGACACCAGTCACTAGTGAACTTCTCTCAGACATTATTAATGGAGTACCCCCTTCTAGCCATTCCCTTCTCTGCAATCAGGGCTACTGTCAGGGACCTCATACTGACTACATTATCAGGTGATTGCATATTAGGAGCTGTCACTGAATCCCACACAGAACCATCAGTTATCCAGGATGGCCTGAGACACACATTCAGTTCTTGTCAGAGCCACTGACAAGTGGTAAATGCCAAAGACTGCACAGTACTATTCTTTTGGAAGTCAGCCACCCCTGGAAAATATAGTAGTGTCTGCACACAGCACATAGTTGAGCCATTACTCATTGACTTATGGACACAGAGAGTAATGTAACCTTTGACTTTCACTGGTCAGTAAGACGTGGGGACCCATTCAATGTTGTACATCCTATACAGAAAGGTATGGCATGTAAATCCCAGACTGTCATCGTTATACTGTATATGGCACTCATCACACCTATCATTGAATGCAATGGCACCTTTACTATGTCACTACACAGGCATATCTTACAACTGTGGGAGCCATGCAGGTTCCATGGTAAACCAATACACATTGTAGATAACATGTCCTATACAGTCTGTGTCAAGACCGTACATGTGTAGTCTGTCTCCTACATGCTTTGGAGGGGATGTGTATGGCTGCCATACAGGGAGGTGTCAGATCCCACTGTGTACCTCCCACTTATCCAAGACCGGACTAACACATGTATTACCTGTTGTACACACATACACTGTCACTGTAGTATCAATAGTACATGCTAGAGAGACAGGTATGTAACAGACACTACACCCTATATGTAACATGCTCCCCATGCATGTGAATGTCTGCTGTAATGCACATCATGTGCAAGTTACACAATGGGATGCAGAAAAAGACAGAAATAAATGGTGTAGGACAAATATCTGTAATGGACAGAGGAAATTTGCAGATGGGTCATCTCCATCCCCACAGCTTGTAGATGTGTTATCGCCCGAAACCCTGGTGATACTTATCAAGGGTATCAGATCTTTTCAATGATTAGGGATGCATGAGTAGGCTGAATGATGCCATTGTCCTTGTTAGCCTGTTAAATACATATGAACCTATGGACCCATGCACCTATAGTGCTGTACCTTGCTGAAGACATATTTCTTCTGTGCTGACATTCCATCCTGTGCTGTGATGCCTATGGGTTTATTGCTGCGATGTATCCATAAGTGTCCTCTACAGACTCTTGAATCTGAACCATAAACAGGTCTGTGTGTTATTGTGTAAGTATACAGCCATTACAACATCATACAGCATAAGGTACACAAAATTATGTGGCTTACTCATTACAAATGTCAGCATACAGTATCTGTCAGTAACCAGTACAAGTGGCAATGCAAAGCAACACTGCATTACACAATTATATATTAATTTATGTATTCAGCCTGTGCATTAGACACATAGCTTAATTTCCCTGCATTGATGATGAGGATGGCAAGGATGTGGCACTGATATCATCACTTGCACAGGGTGTTTGTGGGGGTGCAAGAGGCCTAGGCTGACCCCAAAGGTTGAAAGCATGTGTGTGAGTCAAGAAGGGAAGCAGGCAAGATGGATCATGGAAATATGCTGTGTGTCTGTAGGTGACCTGAATTTGACAGTTGTGTGTGTGTGTGTGTGTGTGTGTGTGTGTGTGTGTGTGTGTGTGTGTGTGTGTGTGTGTGTGTGTGTGTGTGTGTGTGTGTGTGTGTCTGTTTGTGTGTGTGAACATAGTCAAGCTCAGTGCTAGCACTACATGTGTGTATGTTGGACAGTTTTGAAATGTGCATGGTAGAGCTGACAGTTCACTGTCTCTCCCCCAGAATATGGGAACTGGCTCTGCCAGGAGTTTCACTGGCACCTCCATACTCAAGGTCAGAAGTGGTGCTAGTACCTGAAAGTGACTGCTGTACCTCCACTGGACCACCCAAAACAATGAGCCCATGGCCTGCCATGTCTTCTTGTGGACAGCACACTCCCCTCTGGATCACTAGATGTACTGCCACTACAGGAGCGTGATTGTGCATGGCCATGTGGACTCTCAGCAGATGGAGTTGCTGATCTACATCCATGAGTCCGACCCTCAACTCCAATCAGATGCTCCATAACAGAGAATGTGTGTTCCAAGACAGATATTCTGCAATCTGTCTCAGACCATCTCTATCTCTATCTGTAAAGCCTAGCACTTACTCCTACAGTACTTGCACCTTGATAAAGCACTCTTATTATAGATAGTACCCCACCAGCCTAAAACCCACTTCCCCCGGAGTCCTTTGAAAGTTCTTTATCTACTACTTCTAGTATGTCGAGGGATCAGTTGCTAGTGTCCTCTCCAGCTCAACTGGTGAACCTGGGAATATTGAGGCAATGTTACAATTGCCTCATGTACACAGACAATCCTCTCCTTCTCCCACAAAACACAAATACATGCGAGAGATGCAACTATACGGCCAAACTGGAGGCTGAGCTCTCTCAACATAGGACTGGCAAGACCAGACAGGAGGAGCAGGTAACCGCACACAATACATACCCAGTCACACATGGTACCATCACAACTTCAAATCATACACATACTCACACAAAGACATACTGAGGCTCTGATCAAAAATTTACCAAAACAGCAGAGGCCACCAAAGCAGACACCCAAACAACTACCACCTCACGACCCAACACATGCAACACATAGACCACACAGTCAGAGTGTCAAACAGTCACAGCCCTTAAGGCCAAACAAAATGCCAGACACACTTGTCATTGGTGATTCCATAGTCAGACACACTGACGTCCCACTCACCAGACTGAGTAAGGAGAAGGTCACAGTAAGCTGCCTGTCGGGCGCTAGAATCCGCCACATAACGCAAGCACTCAGGTCTCTCAACAGCAGGTACAAGTACGACTCAGTCATTGTCCACGCTGGTGTCAACGACCTGAGACGTACCTCCTTGGACTACATGAAAAGGGACGTCGAGGAGCTCTCTGATTATGTAGCCCAGGCAGGTATGACCCTGACCTTGAGTAGTATCCTACCTTCACCTAGAATGATGCCACAATACAGTGATAAGATGATCAGCTTTAATAATTGGCTTAAATTCTGGTGTCATTCAAAGGGGATCCAATGTCTGTCTGCCTGGGATGACATGCTGGACAAGCCACGCTGCTTCAAGGGACGGCTTGCACCTGTCACCCTGGGCTTCGGATATTGGCAAAGGCTCTTGCCACCCCATAGTGCCTTTTTAGGCAAGGCTCAAATTCTAAACCTACCACCCTAGAACACCAAAAGGAAAAAACTAAGGGTAATGCTGCTCAATGCCAGAAGTCTCAATCTCAAGATGCACGCACTCGAGGCCCTTCTCAATATGGAGAACATCGATGTCTGTGCTGTGACAGAAACCTGGTTCAAGGCTCCTGAGAGCACCCCAGCACTAACAGGTTTCACCTCATATCATGCGTTCCGGCCCCAAAATCCGGACAACACCAAGAAAGGAGGGGGTGTCCATATTCATAAAGGACACCCACACCTCAAGGTTGGTGGCAACGCACGATGCATCGGAGACCATCCAGGTGCAATTAACCATAGGCAAGACTGCTCTGCAATTTGTAGCATGTTACAGGCCACCCTCTCAAACTCAGGAACCTCACATGGCCTTCCTGAAAACATTGGAGGGATAAATGTATCTCCAAACACCATCATACTAGGTGACTTCAACTACCCTAATATAGACTGGGAACACTACTCAAGCCCGAACACTCTAACCCAAAGATTCCTGGAGTTCATAAACTCAAATGCCATGGAACAACTAGTCACCATCCCCACAAGAGGTGAAAACATACTTGATCTCATCATCACGAACATGGGATCAAAATGTTCAACACCGAAGTATACCCCTCACTGGTGAGATCAGATCATAAACTAATCTCGCTGGAGGTCCTCATCCCGCCCCACCTGAAACAAAAAGACCACAGTGAAAAACTTCACAAAAGCCGATTTCACACTTCTAAAAACTAGTGTGGTCTCCTTTAAGGCCCCTGAGCCAGTGGTAAACATTACTCAAACCACTGAATCACTTACAAATGCCTTCTACCAGCACCTACAGGACTGCATGGATCAGGCAATCCCAAACAAAACTAAGACTCTCTGTACCAAAGGCAAGCGTCCAGTCTGGTGGACCCCAGCCATAAACAAGCTCTACAACAAAAGGAGGAAGCTACTACAAGATAGAGCAAAATCCTTGAAAGGTAAGACACCTTTGATCATTATAAGTAAAAACTAAGAGCTCTCATAAAATCATCAAAGGCAAATTTTGAGAGAAAAATCGCCAAGGACTCTAAAGACAATCATAAGGCCTTCTTTAGCTATGTTAGAAACCTAGGAGGAAACTCCCAGATATGCTCAGAATTAGTTCAAAATGATGTGAAAATTACTGAACCTACACACATTGCTAACATACTGGCTGACAGGTTCAGTGCAAACTTCTCCCCTCCCCAAAAGGAGAGATATCTATTCCAGAGGATTGTAGCCCCCAAACATCTCCAACGCCCAGGTGAGAACTGCCCTCACTAAGGCAAAAACACAGCATCCATGGGACCGGATGGTGTCCCCGGCTGTGTGCTTCATGAACTCAACGAGGAATTAAACCCACAGTTAGGACAGCTGTTTAATCTTAGCCTCACCTCAGGATACGTGCCCAAGGAGTGGCGCACGGCAACTGTGGTCCCACTTCATAAGGCGGTGCCTCCACAGACCCTGGAAATTACCCCATTAGCTTGACAAGCCTTATCTGCAAAGCCATGGAGAGGATCATAATGGAACTCATAAATAAAGACATAGGGAACTTGCAGACTTTGGATCCAACCCAGTTTGGCTTTGTCAAAGGCAGATCCTGCCTCTTAAACTTGGTTGACTTTTTCGAGACAGTCACCAAGGCCATTGATGAGGGAAAGGCAGTCCATACAGCCTACCTCGACCTGGCAAAGGCCTTCGACACAATACCCCACTCAGGTATCATCTAAAAACTCATCAGCTTGAATGTAAACCCATACATCACAAGATGGGTTGCAAACTGGCTAAGCGACAGAACCCACAGGGTCAGAGTTGCTGGAGCCATGTCAGACTCAACGCCTGTCACAAGTGGTGTCCCACAGGGCTCAGTCCTGGGTCCACTCTTGTTCGGCATCTACTTTTCTGAAGTACAAGCAAACACAGGAGGGTTATGGCTGACAAAGTTTGCAGATGACTGCAAACTGGGCGCCATAGTCGAAAACACATCTGACACAGATATCCTCCAGAAGGGCCTCACAGAAACGGATAACTGATGCCAGAGCCATGGCCTGAAGTTAAACGCCAAAAAATGCATAGTCATACCCTTCGGGAAAACAAGGTTACCCCTAGCTACCATATAGGTGACAATCCACTGAGCACAGAAAAAGTCATCAGGGATCTGGGGACCCAAGTTGACAGTAGTCTTTCGTTTGACACTCATGTTGCTAAAGTAGTTAGGAAAACCTTCTATATCGCCCACCTGATCATGAAGGGATTCACATCTAGATCAAGGGAGGTCATCGTCCCCTGTACTCATCACTCATTAGACCTATGATTGAGTACAATGCCCGTTCGAATGTATCTGACCAGACACCTGATGCAGCTTGAAAGGCCCCAAAAGTTCCTCACCAAAAGGATAAAGGGTCTCAAAATATGTCTTATGCTGCCCGACTGAAAGAACTCCAGCTTTATTCAGTCTCATACCGCTTGCTCAGAGGTGACCTGTGCCTGACATATAAGGCCATGTCAAACCCAGATTTGATGAATATGCTTCACCTCAAAAATCTAGATCCCTCAGAACCACAAGGGCGGAGACTTAAACCTTGACACGGTTATAAATAGAACGTGCTGGAGGGACAGATTCATCACCCAGAGACTCCCTATGCTGTGGAACAAAATCCCGGTACATGTGAGGCAGAGCACCTCGCTGGCCTTGTTCAAGAGGAATCTTGACCAATGGATGGGAGATCGCAGATATACCCCAGGGATTACTTCAGTGTCACTGCTTGACAGAGGCACAGAAAAATGATAGGCATAGTTTTTATTCAAACTAAAGGGGTGGCGAAAGCCACATAACTATGGGCTAGGCTTATAAATGCCCTTGGGCAGATAGCCTAGTATGAACCTATGAACCTATGAACCTATGAACCACTTTCTATCCACTGCATCAGTGAAATGATCCAGGGTATCACTAATACGGTGGAGGCGGTCACAGATGTCAGACTGTGCTGCATCCATAACCCTGAGCATTTGTCTCGAGTTCCTTTCTTGAACATGCATGTGCCTCCATGATGGCCTGAAACATACACCAAGTGACCTGTGACCTGTGTTGAGACACCTGCAACAGGTAGTGAAAGGACAGCAGGCCTCATATGAGCATCTCTATCAATCTGTCTGTGTGTTACCTCACCAGTTCTCTGTCTATGGCCAGTGTCTACAGTCTCTGGAGCCATTGTTTCCACACTTTCCTTTTCAATGTCCCCACCTTCTGACTGTCCAATATCTGTGGCCTCCGGAGACTGGGTATACTGACAGTGTGTGGTGATAATGAGGGCAGAAGAGGGATGTAAACCTCTGGGACAGATTCAGCCCCTGAACCCCCACCTTTGTCTCACTTTGGCCATCATCATCAGAGTCTGAAGAGACACTGACATCAGGTTGTGTAGGGGATAGATACTAACCCCCCCCCCCCGGTCACCTGTGATAAGAAAGGGAAAAGCAGTACGTTAATACTTGCACTATTATGTTCTGCAGTACTATGTTGCAATATATGTAAAGCTGTATACACTGTTGTCACTATTACAGACCTCTTTAACCCCCAACCTCATATAGTAGGACATTAGAACATTACTTTTGCCATACACATCTGTAGTTACTTGTAAATAAAAGCTTTTTACACAGCAATCTCATCAGCAACAATGAGGTGCACTGTTGACATTTGTGAAGACTCTGCACAGTTGACACATATGGCATTCTGCAATGTTCTGACAATACTGTCACATCTCTCAGTGTGGTCACACCTACAAGGCATAAGTATGACTCTAAAGTGCATACTGTCAGAAAATATCTGTGCAGTTGGCAATCATGACGACAGTAGAGCAATACAGCCAGCAGGCCTGGGATGACACTTTAGGTAATACATTGCAGTAAATCTACATCTGTAACAAAACAGTGCTGTGCTTACCAGGAGCAGTATCACAGTCTTCTCTGATTCCTGAAGGACCTGTGAAAAGTTGAGGGAGAGGTAATGTAAACACCATGGCATGTTGCACTATAACAGTATAATACATCCATATATCTCACATTTACAGTAGCTACTTTGTTAATTATGTTGCTCAAAATCTGAGCATGAGATTCAACCTGCAGTTAACCCCCCCAAAGAACAAACACCTGACACCCAAGTAAAACTATGTACATCCTAACACACTGAATGTTACAGTATTCCAGTGCTGATCAAACTAAGCCTACCTGGATGCTACTCTGGTGTGGAAAATGTGGCACCCACATCCACAATATACGGTCTGATGGATACCTGGGAGCTGTCATGTGTTCCTAGGTTTTTCAAGAATTCCTCCATGGCTGAGAGTGGTTGTTCCACTGTAGGGCCTCTACCAGTTACACCACAATCCCTGGCCATATATGCTGTGCTTCTGCATGCAGCATTAATCATAACTGTCGCACAGTGTCAAACCTGCATATGAATGTCCTGATCTGGTGAACTATGGCATTAACATCTGCATACATTGCAGATGCCCACAGTGCTGCCTGTTGTTCCCTGTTTTGTCTCCCCCCTGGACAGTAGGAGTTCATGCTGTTGATGGAGGCCTTCTAGAATTATATCATTATCAGCATCCCTAAAAGGGGCATGGCATCTGGCTTACATGTCTCCTGAAAGACAACAAAATGGGAACACATGTCAGATCACATACATGGAAGTACATTATGTAGCGATACAGCAAGAACAGAATGGCTGGCAGTATCCACTGGGTGATCACACATGCCCTATTCCACAGTGTGCAAACTACTAAGCATGTGGATGCAACTAATGCACTAGCAATAGTTAGTTTATTCCCATTTGTGCCATGTATCTGTACTGCCATATGATCACACATCTAACACAGGAGTCCATTGTAGTGTGTCTCCTAGGGGCAGCCCCCCACCGCTAATATGTCAAAACAACAGTGCCAAACAAATAGCAGTGTGCTATTACAACCACTATAAAGGGAAATTCCCGTGAGACCAGTGTGCTACTTTAACAAAAAACATCCCACCCGTGATGTATTGTATGTCCTCTGTAGGTGTAACAAATCTGGAGATCAATGACATGTCATCATTACAGTTCTAAGAAAGGCTTAATGCTGTAATCCCCATTTTCCCTAAGTATATCCACCTATATGCATCATATTATAAACAAAAAGGTTACATACCTGATGGAGTACAATAATCCTCTGTTGATATGTGCAGATATAAAAAGTTTTTGGCAATGCATTTACTGTGTGAAGAAAGTCTTATACAGACTGGTTCCCCTAGCCAGTTGTTTTTCTTTTTAACATGGTTTTCATTAGCAGGTGATTGGTTCTTAACCAATCTGTGGTTCTGAAATGCTAATTATAGCCAACACAGCTGATTTGCAGTATAATCAGCCAATGACATGCAACCACTGAATAAGCTATAAGGCCTTCGTGTAGATTAGAAGCCCTTTCTGATGTGTTGTGCTGGACATTACTAGGGTTAAGATACTACATCATCACAGAGGGTATGTTTGTAGCAGAAACTTTTACATACAGATGTGTGTGCTACAGGCTGCAGCTAATGCTGCAGGTAATAGGCATAGGCAGAACATGTGAAAACTTTGGAGGACAACAAGCTGTAAGAGTAACTGTGGGAGCTGGCAGCCTTGTTGTAGAGGCAGAGCCAGAGTGAGGGCACCCATTCAACTGCAAATTAAGGCATGTGTTTAAGGTAAGTATGTTAGGCAATGGTATCACTAACAAAGTACTAGGCAGCATGTTTGCTGTGTTCTTGAGCAACGCAGGGGTAAATATACCATCATGTTAACCATTTGGGTAAATGTCAGGCCACGTGTTGCATTATGGTAGTCATTTGTAACATGTGTGCAAGACCTCCATATGTGCATGTTAGTTGTGCAGTTGTGCAAATCTGTAATATCATTATGAAATTATTGTGTGCAGCACTCTGATATTAGTGGGCCTTGTTGCATTTCCTAAGCTAAAATCCTATGTGAATGCATATTAATGAATGACCTGACACTTTATGCACTTATAGTGCTGCTATAGGGATATGTCAAGTATGTTCCTATCTGCAGACCTGTGACTTCCATCATTATAAAGCAGACATTTCATTTGAAATGCATTGTGTGGATAGAGTGCATGACTCAGTGATTCATTGATGGCTTCACAATAATGTAATTTAAATGCTGCACACCACAGGATTTGAACCCAGGACCATGTGTGGCAAAACTTCCTGTTTGCAAAGCATTTAACAGACTGAACTACTGAGTAACTATTACAGCATGTGTATTTGTGAAGGTATAAGTGCACACATACAGGCTGTGACATACCTCCATTACATCCATTATTATATGCCTGGCTTTATAGGGCTGTATCTCTCCACCAGAGTCCCAGTTAAACATGTATTTTGCTATTAATGTTTTTGCAGGTGTACTTGTACATGTTGCTGATAAAAGTGCCCATTTACATACTATTAAAGACCTCACGTACATCCATTAGTCTGAGCCTGGCATTCTAGTGGTGTAGTCCTGTACCAGACTCCAAGTTACACTCCCACTTTTTCCATTGCTCTTTCAGCAAGTTTGCACTATGTGGCACGATGTGCAACTCTGCTTAAACATGCTTAAGGACAGTAATTTGCAATTATTATGTTTTGCTTAAACCACCTCTTTTAATTAACAGATGTGTGATGTGACAGGTTAATGCAGTGGTCTGCAGATGCAATGGTCTTGGGTTCAAAATAGGGGACAGGTATTTATTATCATTTAAAACACATATATCAATATAGCGCCATTTAATGTACTGCAAAAAAATCTTTAAAGAAAAGAAAAATAGGGAGATAGGGTGGTGAAATGGGGTGCAAGCAGGGGGCAAACATAGTGAAAGGCAGGTAGGTATGTGCAGGAAGGGTGTAGGAAGAACTATAGCTATCCATTTGTTGTACAGCAACAACTGTGCACTTTGAGAGAATTTGTAGATGAATTTGGACTGTCACCCCCCCCAAAGAGAGGACAACATAACTGCATTGTCAAGCAAATTGGACCAAATGATGTGTGTCCATTGGAGAGCTATGTATGGAATGATATTTTTGGGGGAACAGATTCCCTTTTTTTTTTTTTTTTTTTTTTTTTTAAGGTGAGAGTGAAATGGGGAAGGGACATAGTTACTTAGTGAGGTAATTTGGGAAGGTGAGGAAGCTTTTGCAGACAGACAAGACAGCAGATGGAGTGGTGTGTGACACAAGAGTGGGGGTGAACACCTTGGATGGGGAGGGTGTTGTGGTACCCCAGTCTCAGGTGCCTCCACAAAGTAGCAGCATGACTCTAGTACCTACCCATGGGATTGTCTGCAGTGCTCCTTCACTGCCCCTGGGGTGGCAGTGGTGGAGGCTGGGGTCCAGGGAAAAGCTGCTCCATGAGGTTGGTGACCATGCCTTCCATCTGCCACAGGTGTTGTCCAAAACCACAGAACACAATCCTGGCAGTTTGTCATGGGTGGCAACTCCCCCTCCACCACTGCTCCCAGAGGGATCCAAGGCCTGGCCTCAGGGGCGGAACTACCCAACACCACAGGTAGTGCAGAGGCAGCAGAGAGGTCACCATCAGGCTGGGTCCCAGATGTGCTTGGCCCCGGTGCCATGGCCTGAGGAGCCAAGGTAGGTGGATCACCTGGAACCATCTTACCTTGTCCCACTGTAGTAAATTAGTTATAACAATAACTTAAGGTTAATATTAACCAAATCAGTGTTAGTATTAACATAATGGAAGATAATATTGATTACTCCAAATACATATTAAATTATGTGGGATATAACATTAAATAACATAACAGTAAGTATGTTAACAGCAGACCAGAATGAAATAACCCATAAGGCCAACAAAACAGTTTAACAGACTATATTAATATTAAATCATAATAATAAATAACATTAATAAATTAAAGAAGATAAGGGGTGAGGAGAGAGAGAAAAACAAACCATTAGTGAAGTTGCAGATGATATTAATACACAGACTGCTAATACATACTTCTACAGGTGTGCAGTGTCAGTTGTGAGTACAGTGACTTAAATTCTTCTATAGATGATGTAGCACATACACACCTCTCAATCTGTTAGCATGGGACAGTATGGGCCAAGCACTAACAAATACAGGTACACAACTACACAGAACTGTTCTACATAATGTGCATGTACATACCTATCAAGGTGTTCTGTAAATGGATTTGCAAATACACTGCATTCTAGGTAACCATTTATCTGCTAATCACAGTCCAGACAAATTGGGCAGTTGTCATTACATTACAATCATGACAATTGAGAGGTATATTTGTGTAGATTAAGTAGACTAGATAGCCATCATGTCTTAGTTGGCAAGCATGGGGGTAGAACCCAAAACCTGTGACTGCAGGGGACATGTGCACATAATGTAGCAACTAACTGCAGTGACATTAGAGCAGACATGCAATGAATGCAGCCCTACTGCAGTTATTTGAATAAATTACTTATGAAACCACAATCCTGCTTTACACTTTATTGTTATTGCTTCTTAGAATCTGTGAAGTATGCACATATCTGCCCATAAAGTGTGCTACATTAGCCATATACTTTGTTCCTGGAGCGGGAGGAATAGAGAGCATAACGTGGCTAAAAGTGGCCTGAAGACAGCCTTGAACTGTACTGTGAATTGTGTAATACACTTATCAGGCAATTACTTTTGCATTATTTATTTATTTTAGTTTTACAGTTGACTACAGCAACATTAGAACAGACATGCAATGAATACAGCCCTATTGCACTTATTTGAACATATTCGTTATCAAACCACAATCCTGCTTTTACACCTTATTGCTTATTGTTATTGGTATTGATTACTGTTTATTGCACTACAGTTATCAGAAAATATCCATATTTACCACACTCATGGTGCATCCTGGCCAGGCACCCGGCATGAGACTGGATGTTGCGAGCCTGTTCAGTTGCAGCTGTTGGAAGAGAAGCACGCCATTATGTATACCAGTTATGCATGGATTCAGCTTGTATTTTAGTGAAGTAGTAACAAACATATTGAGCCATGCCCAATCCTAGCCTCTGGGACTCAGGTGTCCAAGGTTCCCCTCTTCCTTCACTTCAGGTCAGCATAGTGGTGATGACATTGCTCACCAGTGCAGGGGATAGTAGTAGCACTGGTAACATCCCTGGCCAACTGATCCCAGGCTTCAGCTTTACATTCTGAGCCCTGATAATCACCCTGCAACAGCCAAGGTTTATAATTGTGGACCAGGACTCCAACAAACACGCTGGACTCCTGCACACCCCACCTCTGTGCCCGAAGGTGCACTTGCTTAACAACAACACCAGGCATATCAGCAAATTAATGAGACTCCAACAAATTCTGCAGAATTCCCACCTATTTGCCTTAATATAGGCTGTTTTCCTGATCTTACACATAACATTGTAACATTCAAAAAACTGCCGCTTTGCTTAGCATTGCACAAACCTGCTTAGCAAAGCTGAGTATCATGTAAACTTGCAGAACCATGTTTTAGTGAAGCTTAGCAATGCACAAACCAAAGTAGCTGTTAATCATGTTTAAGTAGTGCTTAGCACCACACAGCATTTCCAAATGTAACTGTGATGCCCATGCCCTGGCCCAGCAATCAAGGACCCTCAATCCTCACAAGTAACACCAGTGAGGGCAGTCACATATAGGAGGAAAGGATAACAAATACACACACTAAAGTGCAATTTCCTTTAAGAGCACACAGAGATCACAGTCAGTCTGGGGCTGGTTGCTCCCTTGCTCTTCAGGTCCCCAATAAGACTCCCCACTGGCACAGCTATAGGGTCCAGATCTCAGCCAGCTGGGCAGGTAAAACATCCAGCACCCCCTCTGTCCAACCAGTGCTTCGTGTCCTAGCCCATGTAGCTGACACACCCACACTTTGAGATAAGTGTTTATACAACCACGCAGACACTCCTAGGAAAGGCTGGCACAGGTTCTCCAGCTGTGTCCCTATTGCCCAAACTATACGGTAGTACCACCTGCCACCACCCAGCTAATACTTATCAGCTACTCAAAGGCCCTTAAAAGGGTGTCCAATTATTACTGTGCAGTATTATTATCCAATTGTTACTATAACTAAACAGTCAAGGCTTATTAGTGACTTGGTACAGTAATCACTATAAATATGCAATGTACTCTAGAGCTTAAACTATCTATAAGTATTTTCTTCTGCTTTTTTGTTTAAAATTTCTGCTTTGCCGCCTACTTTTCGGCATTTTCCGGCTTGCTAAAGTTAATATCTATGTTAGAAACAGTATTTAGAACACATCTAGAGCATGTTTACTGCATTTCCTGTGTTGCACTTAATTTAAAATCATTTTTTTCTTAAAACTGCATTTTACCTGACTCTGGCCTAGCATTCAAGTGTGGGGTCATTTATTGCACTGTTCTGACTAGTTTGCTACTTGTGTATCGCTGCTACATTTAAACTAAAACAAAAAAAAAAAAATCTTGCTTTTTTCCCACTTTCTAAAATTTAAAAAGTTCAGTTACAGATTTGCTGTTCTGAACTGTTTGTAAGTTTCTTCGAGGCCAGTGCTTGCTTGGGCTAAAGGGAAGTCTCTGTGTTCATTAGTGGCAGTGATTAACACTGAACAGCCTGCCTGCCCCTGTAGGAGTGGTTACTGCCTAGAAATGTTTTGGGCTGATTCCTAGCTCTTTCAAGTTCCCTGCCTTGAAACCCACTTTTGCACGATTTTGCGCATAGCGCAGCGCCGCCATAAATGGGTTTAAACTATTCCCAGCTCCACAAGGTCTGCTCTTCACTTTTTCCCTTAGAACTGTTCTAAATCTCAAAGTAAGCACTCTATTTTCAATCTAAAGCCCTGCACTCGATCTTTTAAGTAATATTATATGTAAACACTAACTAACTAAAGCACTACACCCTCTTATACTCCTTATAAGTACTTAGCTCCCTATTGGTCCTTTCTGATCAGTCAAAAAGCTATTCCTTATACTTTTCTGGCATGTTCAATAGTCAGTTTTGGGTTTACTCTCCAGTCCAGCTGGTGAATCTGGGTATCTTGAGGCAATGTTACAACTGCCTTATGTACACAGACCACCCTCTCCTCCTCCCATCAAACTCAAATATATGTGAGAGATGCAACTATATAGCCAAACTGGAGGCTGAGCTCTCTCAATCCAGCACTGGCACAGTCAGTCAGGAGGAGAAGGAAACCACATACACCACTATTCCAGTCTCACATAGACCTATCACATCAGCAAACCAAACACATAAACACACAAAAACATACTCGGAGGCTCTAAATAAAAATCTGCCAAAGCAGCAGAGACCTCCAAAGCAGACATCCAAGCAACCGCTACCCCGCAACAATACCCACGTATCACATATTTCACAAAGTCAGTGCGCCACACAGCCACAGCCCTTAAGGCTAAACAACACACATAATACACTTGTAATAGGGGACTCTATTGTCAGACACACTGACGTCTCACTCACCAGACTGAACAAGGAAAATGTCACTGTAAGCTGCCTGTCGGGTGCCAGGATCCACTCCATAACACAAGCACTCAGGTCACTCCAAAGAAAATACAAATATGACTCTGTTATTGTCCATGCTGGTGTGAATGACCTGAGATGTACCTCTCTGGACTACATGTATGACTCTGACCTTGAGTAGCATCATGCCCTCACCAAGAATGATTCCACAGTATAAAGACAAAATGATCAATTATAACAATTGGCTAAAGTATTGGTGTCATTCTAAGGGGATTCAGTGTCTGTCAGCCTGGGATGACATGTTCGACAAGGCACGTTGCTTCGCTAGGGATGGCTTGCACCTGTCACCCCTGGGCTTTTGAATACTGGCTAAGGCTCTTGCCACCTCCATAGTGGCTTTTTTAGGCAAGGCTCAAAAGACAAACCCACCTCCATAGACAACACAAGAAAAAAAAAACTAAGGATAATGCTGCTCAACACCAGAAGTCTAAACCTCATGATGCACGCACTCGAGGCTCTCCTCAGTATGGAGAATATTGATATCTGTGCAGTGACAGAGACCTGGTTCAAGGCTCCAGAGAGCACCACAGCACTACCAGGTTATACCTCATACCTCATACCTCTGCATTTTGGCCCCAAAACTCAGACCAAACCACAAAAGGAGGGGGAGTATCCATATTTATCAAAGATACCCATACCTCCAGGTTAGTGGCACTGCATGAAGCATCAGAGACCATCCATGTACAATTAACAGTGGGCAAAACTGCATTTCAGTTTGTAGCCTGCTACAGACCACTCTCCCAAACTCAGGAACCCCACTCGGCCTTCATGAGAACACTGGAGAATATGAAGGTCTCTCCAAACACAATAATACTGGGTGACTTCAACTACCCAAACATCGACTGGGAAAACTACTCAAGCCTCAACATCCTTGCCCAATGGTTTCTGGAATTTATAAACTGAAATGCTATGGAACAACTGGTCACCACTCCCACTAGAGGGGCTAACATATTGGACCTGGTCATCACCAACATGTTCCACACCATAGGTATGTCCATCATTGGTAAGATCAGACCATAAATTAATCTCACTGGACATCCATATCCCATCCCCGCCCCCAGCCAAGGAAATCACAATGAAAAACTTCTCAAAAGCAAATTTCACACTTCTCAAAACTGAGGTGGAATCCTTCAAAGCCACCGGGCCAGTGGAAAATACTGCCCAAACAGCAGCATCCTTTACAAATGCATTCTATGGACACCTACAGGAATGCATGGATCATGCTATCCCAAATAAAACCAAGATTCACTCCTCCAAAGGCAGGAGACCAGTCTGGTGGACCCCAGCCATAAATAAGCTATACAATAGAAGGAGGAAGCTACTACATGATAGAGCAAAATCCCAAAAAGGGAAGGCATCTCTGATCAGTACTAGTAAGAAACTACGATCCCTCATAAAATTATCTAAGGCCAGCTTCGAAAGAAAAATTGTGCAAGACACTAAATATAATCACAAGGCCTTCTTTAGTTATGTCAGGAATCTGGGGGGCAACTCCCAGATATGCTCTGAGTTAGTACAAAATGACAAAAAATACACTGATCCCACAGACATTGCCAACATCCTGGCAGACAGGTTCAGTGCAAACCCCCCCCCTTCCTCCCAAAAGACCAAATGTCCATCCCAACAGAATGTAACCTCCCTGACATCACAAATGCACAGGTGAGAGCTGCCCTCCCCAAAGCAAAAAACACAGCATCAATGGGACCAGCCGGTGTCCCAGGGTGTGTCTTTCATGAGCTCCAAGAAGAACTAAACCCTCACATAAAGTCATTGTTCAATCTCAGCCTTACTACAGGATATGTACCCAAGGAATGGCGTACAGCAACAGTGGTCCACTCAACAAAGGTGGTGCCACAACGGACCCAGGAAACTATTGCCCTATAAGCCTGACTAGTCTGGTCTGCAAAGCTGTGGAGTGTATCATCATGGAACTCATAAACAAGGACATTGGTAACCTCCAGACACTGGAACCTATCCAATTCGGCTTTGTTAAGGGCAGATCTTGCCTCTTGACCTTGGTCGACTTCTTTGAAACAGTTACCAATACTGTAGATGAAGGGAAGGTAGTCCACACAGCCTACCTGGACCTCGCAAAAGCCTTTGGCACAATACCTCACTCAGGCATCATTAATAAGCTCACCAGCTTAAATATCAACCCCTATGTCACAAGATGGGTTGCAAACTGGCTCAGGGATAGAACCCACATGGTCAGAATTGCAGGTGCCATGTCAGACTCCAAACCAGTTACAAGTGGCATCCCACAAGGCTCAGTCTTGGGACCTCTCTTGTTCAGTATATACTTCTCTGAGGTAAAGGCTAATACAGAGGACTATGGCTGACCAAGTTCGCAGATGACTGCAAGCTGGGTGCCATAATCAACTCTCCGGCTGACACAAGCTCCAAAAGGGTCTCACAGAGATGGATAACTGGTGACAGAGCCATGGCCTTAAGCAAAATGCCAAAAAGTGCATAGTCATCCCCTTTGGGAAAAACAAAGTGCCCACAAATTACCACATAGGTGGTAATCTATTAAGTATGGAAGAAGTAATTAGGGATTTGGGGACCCATGTAGATAGAAACCTCTCTTTTGACAGTCACGTTGCCAGAGTGGTTAGAAAGACCTTCTATATAGCCCACCTTATCATGAAAGGGTTCACATCTAGAACAAGAGAGGTCATTGTGCCCCTCTACTCATCACTCATCAGGCCTATAATTGAATAAAATGCCCCATTTGGGATGTACCTTACCTGACACCTGCAGCAACTGGAGAGGCCCCAAAAGTACCTCACCAAGAGGATCAAGGGACTCAAACAGATGCCCTATGCAGTTCGGCTAAAGAAACTCCAGGTCTACTCAGTTGCTTACCGTCTACTCAGAGGTGATCTATGCCTGATGTATAAAGCCATGTCCAACCCAGAATTAATGGACATGCTCCACCTCAGGAAATCCAAATCCCTTAGAGCTACATGCTCCAGGGACCTAAACCTCAGCACAGAAATAAATAGGACATGCTGGAGGGACAGATTCATATCCCAGAGGTTGCCCTCACTCTGGAACAGAATCCCAATCCATGTTAGGCAGAGCCCCTCACTGACTCTCTTCAAGAGAAATCTTGACGAGTGGATAGGAGATCGTAAGTTCACCCCTGGGATCTCTTCTGTGTCCCTGCTAGACAGGGGCACGGTAAACTAACCTTAAAAGGGCTATCTTCTGTGACCTACTCTACAGAGGCACAGTCAACCAATCTAAAAGGGTGGTGAAAGCCAAACACACTGGCTAGGCTTGTAAATGCCCCAGGGCAGATAGCCTAGTATCAACCTATGAACCTATGAACCTATAACATCTCCTTTTGTTATCTTGCAGGTGGTCAGGAAACAGAGCAATAAAATACATTTGCATGTTTAAACTAGCAATTTAACTCTTGGTTAAAACAATAGAAAGAATTTCTTCATCTAGACCCTTCTGTACCACTGTCTACATCAAAGGGTCACCACATGCTTTACTTTGGTCAGTAGAGTGCACTGTTGTCACATTTATTTCCAGTTCCACATGTAACACTATTTCTTTACATTTAAGACAAAAAGCCTGTAGTTTACATTCATATTTACAAATGACAGAATTATCTGCAAAATTCTATCTGGCTAGGCTGGCAGCCTTCATTTATCTTTACCCATACTTCACAGTACAATTTTGTTTTTATATGAAACTGCCCTCTAAGTCAACTCATACATTTCCACATCTATAAATGTAGAAAGGCATGACTGCTGAGGACTTGAACCCAGGACCTACAATACATAAGGCATGACTCTACCTATTTACCTGCTTGTATAGTAAGAAAACCAGTATACCAGCAGTAAACGTTCCACAAGGAAACAGCTCCAGTACTTATTATTAATGCCCACCCCTCTAGGCATGTCTAAAGGTCAGTTCCCTGTGCTTTCTCCTATTAACCTGGTGAACTAGGGCACCCTGAGGTAATGTAGCAAATACCTCAAGTACACTAACAACCCTCTCCTCTTACCTCCTAACACTCAGACTTGCAAGAGATGCACTTATGTATCCAAATTGGAAGCCATGCACTCTCCAGCCAAGACTGGAATCCATGCCTTCATCCTGCCTGGAATTATTCTACCATGGTGAGAATAACAAGAGAAAAACTAACAAGGATCAACCATGCAGAAATTGTCTGAACTGACACAAGTTGTCCTTTTCTTGTCCTATCATAGGATGCACCCAATTGTTAAGCTTTCCTAAAGGACTTAGTTCTGACAAGATAATACCTCAGTTGCAAAGACGTGCATAGAGTGTAGAAAAGCCTTTCTCACTGGAGATAAAGCTCTGGAAAGAAAACAGAAAGAATGATGGCTAGATTCAAATCAAACTCTGCAAACTATTGTCATGAATGGCAGATTTGTTCTAAAAATAATCCTTTCACTTTGGAAACCCAGATAGGGTTCACCTACCATGAGAGCTTGCAACTTCTCTCTTTCAGATGTCAGATCAATGAACAAAACAGTCTTCCAAGAAATGAAACAAAAACATCCAAAAAAGTTAGTTGAAATGAAGACTGATTTAACTTTTCCAGCACAAAGTAATATATACTAGGTGACCTTACTCACCAAAAACTATTTTCTGGAACAACTTGAGAAAAGTCTGAGATGAAAGTAGAAGATCAATAGGCAATTATGTCAAAATGGCTGACATATACATCTCCCTATTGAAATATCAGTACTCAACATGGAAAGTGCCAAAATGCCAAAAAGAAAATCAAAACTGCAGCAGAAGAGTGACATTGCTCTTTTCCTTTAAACTTCTTTTTTGCAGAAGTGCAAGGCTCCCTGCACACCACCCAAACTTATATATACTAACTCCAAAATTGCCATAACTCAGAGAAAAGGGAATATTTCATGTAATGGCAATCTCAGACTTAGTATATTTAAGTTTATTTTTTTGACTATTCAGTCTCCAAGTTTGAGGACTGTAGTGGGTCCCAACATTTCAAATGGTTGATGACATACACACTTATAGGCCAGTGGATAGTAACTTACACAAGTATAGAAGAACCAGTGATACAGAATCCCAGAATGGGCTGTGGTTATTATTGTGGCACCAACTAGTTAATTATTTCCAAACATCATTATACAATTTATTGGTAGTAGGGATTCTTGCTTCCTTAAGTAGCTGCTTAGGAGATGTTTAGCAAAAGGGACAATTTCTATGGTGGAGTGGTATGGCTGATAATATTGAAAGAGCATTTGTCTAGGGGGAGGGTTCTTGAGAGAGAGAAAAGTAGGATTTTGGATTTATTGGCATTTAGGGAGAGGTGGTTTTGAAGCATCCAGTTCTCAGTAGTTGAAAAGGCAAATTGAGTTTTTGCTTGGAGCTCAGAGAGATTAAGAGCAGAACAGGCTAATGTTGAGTCATCTGCGTATTGCACCGTTTTAGTGTTAGGAATGGCAGCATGGAAATCATTAATAAATACATTAAAGAGCATTGGACCGAGTATGGATCCCTGGGGTACCTCGGTTGGGGTAGGTAGGAAAACTGAGGTGCCAGTTTGCCATTTCATGGCCTGGGATCTGTCAGAGAGGTAGCTGTTGAACCAGGTTAGGATGTTTTGAGAGAGATTAAGGTTAGAAATGTGATTCAGAAGGTGGGTATGGGAGACAGTGTCAAACGCCTTGAAAAGATCTAGAAGGACTGTAGATACAATTTCTCCAGAGTCATGGGTGTGGTTTACTATGTCTAAGAAAGAGAGGACAGCAGTTATTGTACTATGCCCAGGATGGAAACCATGTTGTGTAGGGGTGAGGAGTTGATTATTGGTAAAGAAAGGCTTGAGCTGGAGGTGGATACATTTTTCAAGAATTTTTGAGATTGGGAAGAGAATGTCTATTGGACGGAAGTTTGAGATGTTATTATTTTTGCCTCCTTTATGGAGGGGTAGGATAAAGGCTGCATGCTACAGTTTGGGGACATAAGATTTCTGTTTGGATCTATTAATGAGAATGCTGATGGGTATGGCGATACCATCTGCTGCAATTTTTAGAAAGAGTGAGGGGATATTGTCAGGGGCGTTGGAGCATGGCTTAAGTTTTAGAGAGAAGTTATTTTATGTAAGAGGTGGAGATGGGTTTTAGATGAAATATGGGGGGAGTGTTGGGAATGGAAAGTTGGGTAGAGATAGGGGAAGTGGGTTTGAGGAGAGGGGAGGAGATGTGATTAGGGAAGGTCATGGTGAGTTCAGCTATAGAGTTGTTAAAGAAGGAGTTAAATAGGGTGGCTATTTCTGTATCAGTTTTACTGGTGTCAGGACAAGCATTGCTTTTGGTACCTGGGTTCAGAAGAGAGTTGATGGAGTTCCAGAATTGTTTAGGGTTTTTGGAATGGTTAGACTGGAGTTTAATGTAGTAAGACTTTTTATTTTTTATATTTTTTTTTTTGGCTAGGTTGTGGAGCTGTTTATATTTAAGAAGGGTATCAGGGTGTTTATTTTGGTGATATAGTTTCCAGGTCTTGTCTCTTTGTTACATAAGTGTTTTAGTATCTTTAGTTAGACATGGGGCGGAGTTGGGTTTTATTCGTTTAGTTCTTGGTGGGGCTTGGGAGTTCAAGATATCTAAGAAGGTTGTATTGAATAAGTCTATGGCATTATCAAGGGGAAGAGTTTTTAGATTATCCCAGTTTGTTAGTTTGAGGGTGTTGGAGAAAGTTGTAGGGTTAAAGTTTGTGAGATTACGAGTATGGGTATATTGGTGTAGGTGAGGGGAAGAGAGGGTTGCTCAATGGATGAAGGCTGGGAGGTAGTCACTCATGGTGTCTGGTGGGGTAACTGAGTGTGAGATCTTATTTGGGTGGGAGACTAGGATCCAGTCCAGAGTGGAACCTGGGTTTTTTTTTTCTATTGGGTCTGGTAATGCCATTTGTTAGTTCAGTGAAATTAAATAGATTGATAGATATGGAGAGATTATTGGTATTAATTTTGTTCCAGTCAATGTTCACATCATCTAATATATATGTCTCGAGCTTAATATTAGTTGAGGCCCATTGAAGAATTTCTTCAAGAGTGGTGGTGTTGTTTCCAGGGGGGATATAGAGGGCCATAGCACAAATACTTTTATAGTTATTCATTTTGAGTATTCTTATGGGGTTTTGGTAGGGAGTGATCTCCATCTCATCAGTAGGCAAGAGTAAAATAAGGCTACTCCTTCTCCTTTTTTGTTTAGGCGGTCACATCTGAGTGCCTGAAGGCCAGGGGGTAAGATCTCAGAATCAGTAATGTGGAGCTTTAGCCGTGTCTCAGAGACTGCTACTATATCTGGTAGGGTGTGATATAGCCAAGCATGGAAGAGGGCTATTTTGTTTTTTAAACTCTGGGCGTTTATGGTAAAGAGGGCTATTTTGTTTTTTAAACTCTGGGTGTTTATGGTAAGTAGCTTAAGGTATTTGTGGTTGGTAATATTGGTTGTGATGGGGGAGTGGGATTGGTACTAGTCTTAGGTTTGGGGTTGGGTTAAATATCTCCTGCCAGGGAAAGGCAGTCAAAGGTAGAAGGGAACAGTACCTTTGATTTGCTTCATGTGGGTTGTGGGAAGTACAATACTGCTTTTGGTGTGTGATACTTAGGTGAGGAGGGTATACATTTTAGTTTGAATTAGTGGAGTGGGTTTGGTTGAACTAGAGTGGAGGATATATTGTGAAAGTGAGACCTGAAAGGGTGAGGATGGGGAAGAGGAGTGGAGGTGGGAGATAGGAAAGAGGATGGGAGTTTGCAAGAGGAATAAGAGGCAGCATGGAATAGAGGAATTAGGAGCAATAAGCTTATAGAGGGGATGAGAAGGGTCTGTGAAAGAGGAGAAGCCATAGTTAATTGGAGTAAGTTAAGTATAGAGGAAATAGGATGTTAGGGGATGTTTGAGAATGAAAGTGGGAAGGGTATAGCTGTGAGAACAGGAAGTTACTATCTGATACACATGTATATCTCTTTTCTGTCCAGCAGGATCCACTGTTGATGCATTTTTAACACAAGTAACTTTACAAATAAAATTTTTAACACAAGCAACTGTACAAATCAGTGTGATGGTCAAATTACAAAAAATGATTTACAAAACTCCAGCTAGCTATGCTGGCATATGTTACACATGCACTGCCCTGTCACAGATGGCACTACCTCATATTATCAGATCTCACCCCCTTTTGAAAACTCAAGATAGTTTTTCAAGTGACCCTGGAAAAACATTCCTTGAGAGAAATTGGCCTGTCTGGGAACACATTCACCTATACCTATCTTGGGAGCCCATCTACATTGGTGTTGCTGACCCCACTACAGTGCTGCACTGTCGTGTCATTGCCTGCAACCCTAGGCTCCACATTAATAACTTGGACTTTTGCTTGCTGGCATGATGTAGCCATGTTATGGGATTGTGGTCTGTAACCACAGTAAAATTTCCTTCAATACAGATAGGACTGAAGTTTCTGCAGTGCCCATACTATGGCTAGACATACTTTTTCATACAGCTGCATAGCATCCCCCCTGTGTTGGAGTCTGTGGATGACATATACAACTGGATGATGTTCTCCGTCTGAGGAAACCTGGCTAACCGCAGCCCTCACACCATGGTTTCAAGCATCCACCTGCACAGCAAATGATTTTCTGTAATCTGGACTGGCTAACACAAGGGGTCCTCCCAAAGCCCCTTTAAGCTTTTGGAATGACTGAAGCTTATAATGTATGACAGGAATGAGTATCATAAACTTGTGTCCCACAAAATACTCTCAGGCTCAAGCATTCCTGTCATACCATAGGTTCTTAAGTTCATAGGTAGGTACTAGGCTATCAGCCAAAGGGCCTAAGTAAGCCTAGCCAACAAGGTTCCCTGGGTTATGCTACCCAAAAAAGTTATTTTCCTGTGCCCCTGTCGAGCAGAGCTACAGAAGTGATCCTCAGGGTGTATTTCCTATTTCCTATCCACTCATCAAGATTTTTCTTGAAGAGGGATAATGAGGAACTTTGCTTGACATAGATGGGTAGCTTGTTCCAGAGTATGGGAAGTCTCTGTGACAGGAATCTATCCCTCCAACATGTCCTGTTTATTGTGGTGACAAGGTTTAGGTCCCTAGAATGTGTAGCTCAGAGGTATTGGGATTTCTTTATGCCCAACAGCTCTGGGTTTGACATAGCTTTATATGTTAGGCAGAGATCACCTCGGAGTAGGCATTATGCTATGGAGTAAAGATGGAGTTTTTTGAGATGGTCAGTGTAGGGCATCTGTTTGAAGCCAGTAATCCTCTTTGTGAGGTACTTCTGTGGCCTTTCCAGCTGCTGCAGATGTCTTGTGAGGTACATTCCAAAAGGGGCATTGTACTCTATAATGGGTCTAATGAGTGTTGAGTAGAGGTGGAACAATGACCTCTTTTTTCCTGGATGAAAACCCTTTTGTGATGAGAATAGAAGGATTTCCTGACTACTATGGTAATGTGATTATCAAAGGAGAGACTACTGTCCACCTGGGTCCCAAGGGGTCTTATCACACATTTGGTGTTAAGTAGACTACCACCTATGTGGTAGTTCATGGGTACAGAGTTTTTACCAAAGGGGATGACAATGCACTTTTTGGCATTGAGCTTGAAGTCATGGTTCTGACACCAGGCATCTGTCTCAGTCAGGCCCTTCTGTAGGATGTCCACATCATTTGGGGACTCAACTATGGCTCCTAGTTTGCAGTCATCTGCGAACTTCATTAGCCAAAGACCTTCTGTGTTAGCCTGTACTTCAGAGAAGTAGATACCAAACAGGAGAGGTCCCAGGACTGAACCCCATGGTACTCCACGTGTCACTGGCTTGAAGTCAAATTTGGAGTCTGCAACTTTTACAGTGTGGGTTCTGTGGGTTCTGTCAGTGAGCCAGTTGGCAAACCATCTTGTCACGTAGGGATTTATACCTAGTTTAGTGAGTTTAGCTATAATTCCAGAATGGGAGATGGTGTGGAAAGCCTTGGCAAGGTCAAGATAGGCTGTGTGAACCACCTTACCCTCATCTATGGCTTTGGTGACTGCCTCAAAGAAGTCGATCAGGTTCAGGAGGCATGATATGCCTTTCACAAACCTGAACTTGGTGGGGTCCAGAGTTTGGAAGTTACCAATGTCTTTGTTTATGAGTTCCATGATGATACATTGCATGGCCTTACAGACCAGGATCATCAGACTAATAGGGCGATAGTTCCTGGGATCAGTGGTGGCTCCCCCATTTGTGGAGTGGGAAATTTTCTGCTGTTGGGCTCCTGCCAGGTTCTGCTGGCCCAAGCTCATGAGCTTCCTAGCCTTGGCCAGAGGTTTAGGACATATGCCACAACAGACTGCTTGTGGGATTCATACTCACCCTCCCACTCATCACGAATCAAATCTAAAAGCCCCCTCTCCCTATGCCCATACAACAAATTTAAGTGTGAAAAACCTGTGGATTCCTGGAGTACCATTCTGCATACAAACAGCAGATGGGGCAAATATTTGTCCCACTCTCTCTTAAACTGATCTGCAAATACCCATATCATGGTCTTTAGTGTAAAGTTTAACCTCTCCACAAGACCGTTGGTCTGGGGGTGATCTTTAAATGCTTCACCTCACAGTGCTTCCACAGACAAGCCAGCAGGTTTGACATGAAATTGGCACCTCTGTCAGTCAGTATTTCTCACAGGAAAGCTATCCTGCAGAAAATCTCTAACAAAGCATTTGCCACCTTCCCTGCCTTAATGGGGGACAGAGCCACCACCTCAGGGTATGTAGTAGCATAATCTACCACCATCGGAATATACATCTTTCTTGTGGAACTTGAAGAACTTGGATGCCCCACAATATCCATAGCTACCCTCTGAAATAACTCTTCAATCACAGGCAAAGGCATCAAGGGAGTTTTGACCTTGTTTCCTGCCTTGCCTACCTTTTTGCACTGCTCACAGGTCCATGTTACTACCTTTGCAATCCCAGGCCAGTAAACATTCTGCATAATATGTCTCTTCATACACATTACACCCATATGACCTGCAAAAAGAATGTCATGGGCTATGGCTAGAACTGTCAGACAGTAGACTCTGGGCACTAACAACTGCTGTATTACCTCACCCTCTAGCCCTCCCTCAGGGGTCCACTCCTCTACAGTAACCCTTTGTTCCAGTATACAGACTCCCCTTTTCCTTTTGTTCCGGTATACAGACTCCCATTTTTCCTTAAGAATCAGGTGCCTCCTTAGCTACCTCTCTCAAACCTTGTAAGGTAGCGTCCGAAAGCTGAGCCTGTCTCAACTCTACCTTTGTGACCCTTCCCAGCTTCCTTTCCACGGGAAGCCTGGTATCTTCTGACATAGGTGCCTCATTGTCAGCCTAGGTACTATCACTCACCTCTGTCCTTGTAGTCACCAGTCCATGGGAACATCAGTACCTACCAGAAGCTGTGGCTCACTTTCAGGCTTACTGCTACAGGATAGCTCCCTCCCTGAAACAGCCACATCATCAGCCCCAGCTTCAGGTGTGGGGACTGTCTGGATGTCTCCCAGGCTACCAGACTCACATGTCTGTCTCCAAGCCTGACTGCATGTAACTGCATGCACACAAGGTACTGCTTTATCAAAATCATTCCCTATCAAGACATCTGCAGGGATTAAGGTGAACCCTGTCCAAAGGTACTTGGAATATGGTACCTTCTAAAGCTCTGACTGGTTTGGGCTACCCAAGCAAGTACTGCTCCTCTTTAACCACTGCAGGCTTCACAACGGTTATGTCAGGGGCTGTGTCTCTCTCTTAGCAGTGGCCTGTCTTCCATCCACTAACATACAATACAAACTCTGGTGATAGTTTGTTGCCCCTGTTGTCTCCAGGCAATTTACCACCGGCATGCTGTTATTCTCACTTCCTGGCTCCCTCACCATTTGTTCCCCACCTTACTTCAGTGGTCGTTTATATGCTACATGGCCCCTCTGGTTATATTTAAAACACCTATCCTTGATCCTGTTCATGTACTTGAACTAGTGGCTTCCCCTGTTACTGGTGGATGCTGTTGGGGTGATTTAGGCTGCTCACCATGGCTTTTCTTATATCAATGTGCAGCATTGGGCATCCACTTCTCGTGCACTGTTCCCAGCTTGCTAAGCTGAGACCCCTTTTCTCCCCAGCTCTTCTGCCAAGTCACACTCCTGGTCTGCCAACTAGATTCTCACTTCCTCAGGCAAAGTGCTAAGAGCTTGTTCCCTCACCAAAAGGTCTGCCAGCCTTTAAAAAGTGGTGACCTGACACCCAGTCACCAAACTATGAAAATAAGTGCTTAACTCAGCAACATAATCACATAAACTTTCATCTGCCTTGAGTCTATGCTCACGAAGCTTTTTTCTGGAAGTTTCAGGTGTTAACTTAAAACATTCCAATAAACATTGTTTAACTTTATCATAGTTTAATCAATCAGTATCAGACAATTTAGAAACAGCAGTTACAGCTTTACCATGGAGTAATGGGGTCCAGAACCTTACCCAGAGCCCTTGATCAACATTATATTGTTTACATACTCTTTCAGATATATGAGTAAAACTAGCAAACTTATCACCCTCTGTAAACTGTGGAAGCAATTTACTGACCTGTATTGCTTATGGGGTTCAGTTATTCCCTTCACCATTACTTCCATGATCCTGACAAAGAGTCAGCATCTCCTTCTCATGTAGGTGATGTTTCTCATTTTCTTTGGCCTCCAAGCACTGCAGCCTTTCTGCTAATTCTAATTATATATGTTTTGCCTGCACAGTCTCTCATTTTCTTAGGTTCATAGGTGTTTACTAGGCTAATGAACACAAAAGCCTTTTTAAACCTAGTCATGCATCCCAAATCTCTGACAAGTTCTGATACCCTTGATAAGTGTAAGCAGGGGCTTGGGAGATGAAACAGGTTGCCTGTTTCCATTAGAGACATAGGTGTCAAACCAGGGATGAATTTCCTGTTCCCCATCCAATTGTCTAGGTGGCACTTGAATTGCGTTAGGGAGGAACTCAGCTTCACATGGATGGGGAGCCTGTTCCAAAGATGGGGTAATCTCTAGGATACATACCTGTCTCTCCAGCAGGTCCTATTTATATCACAGACAAGGTTTAAGTCTTTAGAATGGGTAATTCTGGTGCTGTTTGTTTTGCAGATATGCAGGAGGTCCATCAGAGTGGGGTCTGACAATGCCCTTTATGTCAGGCATAGATCTCCCCTCAAAAGCCTGTGGGAGACAGAATACAGGGATAGAGCCTTGAGGCAGTCTGCATAAGACATTTTACTTAAGCCCTGTATTCTTTTAGTGAGGAACCTCTGTGGACATTCCAACTGTTGGATATGCCTGGTTAGGTACATACCAAAGGAGGCATTGTACTCAATGATAGGTCTGATGAATACCAAACACAGTAGAACATTGACTTCCTTGGACTTAGATGCTGTACCTTTCTTTATAAGTTGCACAACATAAAAGGATTTCCTCACTGCTATAGACACATGATGGTCAAAGACTAGATTACTACCTATGTGTGTCCCTAAGTCCCTGACTACTGAATCATCTCTAAGAGAGGTGTGTTGCCAATATGATAGTTAACATGGGTGAATTGCTTCCTGAAGGATACTATTCTGTATTTATTGGTGTTTAGTTTTAGTCTGTGGCTCGGACACCAGTTGTCTGTGTCAGCTCCTCCAAGATACCATTTGTGTCAGTGTGGGATTTAGTGACAACTCCTAATTTGCAATCATCTGCAAATTTAGTCAGCCAGAGACCACTGACATTGGGCTTGACTTCAGAGAAGTAAATACCAAAAAACAGCTGTCCAAGGACTGATCCCTGAAGGACTCCACTTGTGACTGGCCTCTTTGTAGAGGTGGACTCCCCAATTCTTACTTCTTGGGTCCTGTCTGTGAGCCAGTTGGCTATCCACTGGGTGACATATGAGTTTGTATCTAACCTTTTGAGTTTGTCAACAATCCCCAAGAAGGATATTGTGAATGTCTTGGTCAGGTCAATGTAGGCAGTGTGAACCATTTTGCCCTCAGCCATTGCTTTGGTGACCTTCTCAAAGACATCTATTAGGTTGAGTAGGCATGATCTGCCCTTAACGAAACCAAACTGGGTTGGGTCCAGTGTCTGCAGGTTTACTATATCACTAGTGATCATTTCCATGATATTTATCTCCATGGCTTTACATATAAGACCAGTGAGATTTATGGGTTTGTAGTTTCCAGGGCCAGAGATGGCCTACCTTTGTGCAGAGTGATAATTGTTGCTGTTCTCCATTCATGCAGCATGAAGCCTGTTTGGAGGCTATACTTAAATAACAATTCCAGAAGCCCTGATAGGTCATGTTTCATGGTATTTAGAAGGCATCCTGGAATATTGTCTGGGCCCATTGATGCAGTGTTCTTGGCCTTAGAGACAGCATTAAGGACCTGTTCCCTACTGATAGCAGAGAGAGTTATATTACATGGTATTTCCTGAGGGAAGGTTGAGGGGGAGATGGGGTAAAGTTGGAGCTGAGTTTATTGGACAGAAGGTTTACTATATCTTCTGGCACAGTATAGGTGGCTCCATTTACAAGGAGTTATGCACACAATTGTGTATTGCTTTTGAGGTTGTGGACATAGCTAAAGAATGCCTTGTGGTTGTCCTTGGCCTGGGATGCCAGATTCACCTCAAATTTGGCTTTGGTAGACTTTATTTGTCCTGTGAGATGTTTTAGTTTGATGAGAATGCTTTTATCCTGCTGGGTGCTGTACCTCCTAATTTTTACAAAGATTTTCTTCCTTCTGACTTCAAACACCGCAGTCTCTTTGCTGATTCTAAATCGAAATGCCTGGCTTCCAGTTCAAGTC
Source organism: Protopterus annectens (assembly GCF_019279795.1). Classification (NCBI taxonomy): domain Eukaryota; kingdom Metazoa; phylum Chordata; order Ceratodontiformes; family Protopteridae; genus Protopterus; species Protopterus annectens. The sequence goes on along the minus strand of NC_056745.1, from coordinate 535,514,959 downwards.
TCTTTAACTCCAGATGTGTTTTTAACTCCTCTGAGGAAAGGGTGAACTGGTTGTCAGTCTGTGCTGAAGCTGTGATTAAGGCTGAAATAATTTCCCCTTTAGTCAGGTTAGCATGCACCAGTCCTTTGGCTTCACACACCGTGACCAACTGGTTCTTTATTATCTTGCCATAATCCCCCACTGACATCTTTGCCTGCTTTCCCTGACTAAACTAAACTAACAAAAATAAATAAAACTGTTGTGAAAATGAAATTCTGTATGTTTACCTTGTGGCTACTGAGAGTACACCCACCTGCAGTGACAATAGACCACAGGCTACTGAATTTCAATTAATATCCACCCAGCTGCAACCTGTATGTGATGGTCCCAACTCTGGGCCAGTAATCAAGGAGCCCCAATTCTCACCACTGACACCAGTGAGGGAAGACCACTAGAAACAAAAATGGATACACACAGTATTTTCAGATGCAACTCTCTGTACTAAGCACAATTTCCTTTAACAGCACACAGGAAAAACTCTCCAGACCTGGGGCTGGACTCTGTCTCTCTTCAGGCCCCAAACAAGACTCCACATTGACCACTTTGGAGCTTTGTGTCCCTGTTCCAAGTAGTTGACACACACACTTAGATATCTGATTTTCACACACACACACACACACACACACACACACACACACACACACACACACACACACACACCCCTCTGAAAGGCTGGCGCAGATTTATCAGCTGTGCCCCCTCTGCCCAGACTATAAGGTATTTATGCTGCCACTAGTCAGCTCCTCTGAGGCCCCTATAAATGTACCCAATTATACTGAGTAAAATTAATACTAATACAAATGGTAGAGTTTAACCAATGCAGCAAGGCTTTTAGGAGTGGCCACAATGTCATTAAAATAAGCCTATGTACTCTTAAGATGTTAAAGGTATTCTCTAAAAGACCAGCCACAATGAAAGGTATATAAATATTTAATAATAAATAAAATAGAAAACATGAGAATACAGAATATCTGTTTACAACAAACATCAGAGTATCAATCACAGGAGACATAAAAATAACACAGTTGGATTGATTCACACAGATGTAAAAACAATACTTAACTAATCTCACTATATTTTCCTGACTGACTAAAGAATTACTGTTCCCTAGTTAAGTTACTTACTACAGCAAGGCAAGATGATGAGTGTTGAGTTGCTTACTACAGCAAGGCAAGATGATGTATGAGTTTATGTGACATATCTATGGAGCAGATTTCAATGGGCATGTTGGTGAATGGAGCAGAGGGGATGAGGAAGTGATGAGTAGGTATGGTGTTAAGCCAAGAAATGCAGAAGGTTAGATGGTAGTGAATTTTGTGAAAAGGATGGACATGGCTGTGGTGAATACGTATTTTAACAAGAGGGAGGAGTGTAGGGTGACATACAAAAGTGGAGGAAGATGCACAGAGGTGGATTATATCTTATGTAGGAGGGCCAGTTTGAAGGAGATTGGAGACTGTAAAGTGGTGACTGGGGAAAGTGTAGTTAGGCAGCATAGGATGGTGGTTTGTAGGATGATGTTGGTGAGCAAGAAGAGGAGGAGTGTAAGGGCAGCACCAAGGATCAAATGGTGGAAATTGAAAAAGGGTAATTGTGAGGTGGAGTTCAGGGAAGAGTTAAGACAGGCACTGGGTGGTAGTAAAAAGTTACCAAATAGCTGGATAACTACAGCAGAGCTAGTAAGGGAGACTGCTAGAAAGGTGCTTGGGATGACATCTGGACAGAGGAAGGAGGACAAGGAGACATGGTGGTGGAATGAGGAAGTACAGGAGAGTATACAGAGAAAGAGGTTGGCAAAGAAGAAGTGGGATTGTCAGAGAAATGAAGAAAGTACACAGGAGTATAAGGAGATGAGGTGCATGGCAAAGAGAGAGGTGGTGAAGGCAAAGGATAAGGCATATGAAGAGTTGTATGAAACGTTGGACACTAAGGAGTGAGAAAAGGACCTGTACCAATTGGGTAGACAGAGAGACTGAGCTAGGAAAAATGTGCAGCAGGTAAAGGTGATAAAGGATAATGAGGGAAACATACTCACAAGCAAGGAGAGTGTGTTGAGCAGATGGAAAGAGTACTTTGAGGGGTTGATGAATGAAGAGAATGAGAGGGAGAGAAGGTTGGATGATGTGGGGATAGTGAATCATGAAGTGCAATGGATTAGCAAGGAGGAAGTAAGGATAGCTATGAAGAGGATGAAGAATGGAAAGGCTGTTGGTCCAGATGACACACCCGTGGAAGCATGGAGGTGTTTAGGTGAAATGGCAGTGGATTTTCTAACCAGATTGTTTAATGAAATTTTGAAAAGTGAGAGGATGCCTGAGGAATGGAGAAAAAGTATTTTGGTACCGATTTTTAAGAATAAGGGTGATGTGCAGAGCTGTAGTAACTACAGAGGGATTAAATTAATCAGTCACAGCATGAAGTTATGGGAAAGAGTAGTGGAAGCTAGGTTAAGAAAGGACGTGAAGATTAGTGATCAGCAGTATGGTTTCATGCCAGGAAAGAGCACTACAGATGCAATGTTTGCTCTGAGAGTGTTGATGGAGAAGTACAGAGAAGGTCAGAAGGAGTTGCATTGTGTTTTTGTAGACTTAGAGAAAGCATATGACATGGTGCCTAGAGAGGAGTTGTGGTATTGTATGAGTAAGTTGAGAGTGTCAGAGAAGTATGTAAGAGTGGTACAGGATATGTACAAGGGTAGTGTGACAGCAGTGAGGTCTGTGGTGGGAGTGATGGATGCATTTAAGGTGGAGGTGGGATTACATCAAGTATCAGCTCTGAGCCCTTTCTTATTTGCAATGGTGATGGACAGGTTGACAGACGAGATCAGACAGGAGTCCCCGTGGACTATGATGTTTGCAGATGACATTGTGATCTGTAGTGAGAGCAAGGAACAGGTGGAGGAGACCCTGGAGAGATGGAGATATGCTCTAGAGAGAAGAGGAATGAAGGTCAGCAGGACTAGAATATATGTGTATGAATGAGAGGGAGGATAGAGGAATGGAGAGGATGCAAGGAGTAGAGGTGGCGAAGGTGGATGAGTTTAAATATTTGGGATCAATAGTTCAGAGCGATGATGAGTGTTGAAGAGAGGTGAAGAAGAGAGTACAGGCAGGATGGATTGGGTGGAGAAGAGTGTCAGGAGTGATGTGTGATAGATGAGTACCAGTAAGAGTGAAAGTGAAGGTCTACAAGAGGGTAGTGAGACCAGCTATGTTATATGGGTTGGAGACAGTGGCACTGACAAAAAAGGCAGGAGTTAGAGCTGGATGTGGCAGAGTTAAAGATGTTAAGAGTTGCACTGGGTGTGACGAGGGTAGACAGGATTAGTAATAAGTATATTAGAGGGTCAACCCAGGTTGGAAGGTTTGGAGACAAAGCCAGAAAGGCAAGATTACATTGGTTTGGACATGTGCTGAGGAGGGATGCTGAGTATATCAGGAAAAAGATGCTAAGGATGAAGCTACCAGGTAACAGGAAAAGAGGAAGGCCTAAGATAAGGTTTATGGATGTGGTGAGAGAGTTCATGCAGGTGGTTGGTGTGACAAAGCAAGATGCAGAGGACAGGAAGAAATGGAAACAGATGATCCGTTGTGGCGACCCCTAATGGGAACAGCTGAAAGAAGATGATGATGATGATTTGTGAGAGATCTTTCATAGGTTCATCGGTATGTACTAGGCTAATGGCCCTGGGGCCTTTACAAGCCTAGCTCATAGAAGTGCCCTGGCACTGTGCCACCCGTTGTTAGCTCCCAGTACCTCTATCACATAGAGCCACTGGAGTGATCCCAGGGTGACCTTTCTATTTCTCATCCACTCATCAAGGTTTCTCTTGAAGAGGTCTAGTGAGGTGCTCTACTTGACATGTATGAAAAGTCTATTCCAGAGCATGAGCAGTCTCTGGGTTATGAACCTGTCCCTCCAGCATGTTCTGTTGATTGTGGTAATGAGGTGGAGGTCTCTGGATCATGTGGTGTGGAGGGATTGAGATTTCATTAGATGTAGCATTTCTAACAGGGCTGGGTCAGACATGGCTTTATAAGTCAAGCAGAGATCACCTCTTAGTAGACAATATGAGACAGAGAATGACTGGAATTTTTTGAGTCTGTCCATGTAGGATATGTGTTTAAGGCCTAGGATCCAATTTGTGAGGTACTTTTCTGGCCTCTCCAGCTGTTGAAGGTGTCTAGTGAGGTATATGCCAAATGGGGCCTCTTTCTTCCTCTGGTGACCGACTCAAAAGAAGTCAACCAGGTTGAGCCAGGCATGATCTACCTTTCATAAAACCAGATTGCGTGGGATCTAGAGTTTGGAGATTTCCTATATCCTTGTTAATTCAGTCCATGATGATGCGCTCCATAGCCTTACACATCAGACTCATCAGCCTAATGAGGCGACAATGACCAGGGTCTGTAGTTGTTCCTCCTTTATAGGTTCATAGGTTCATAGGTTCATACTAGGCTATCTGCCCTAGGGCATTTATAAGCCTAGCCAGAATATGTTTGGCTTTCGCCACCCATTTTAAATTTATTTTGCTATGCCCTTTTTCGAGGTTAGTATACTGTGCCTCTGTCTAACAGTGACACTGAAGTGATACCCGGGGTAAACCTATGATCTCCCATCCACTCATCAAGATTCCTCTTGAAGAGAGTCAATGAGGGACTCTGCCTAATCTGGACTGGGATTTTATTCCAGAGTGAAGGGAGCCTCTGGGTTACGAATCTGTCCCTCCAGCATGTCCTATTTATTTCAGTGCTGAGGTTCAAGTCTCTCAAGCGCATAGCTCAATGGGATTTGGATTTTCTGAGGTGCAGCATGTCCATTAATTCCGGGTTGGACATGGCTTTATACGTCAGGCACAGATCGCCTCTGAACAGGCGGTATGCCACTGAGTAGAGCTGGAGTTTCTTTAACCGGGCAGCATATGGCATCTGTTTGAGCCCCTTGATCCTCTTGGTGAGGTACTTTTGGGGTCTTTCCAGTTGCTGCAGGTGTCTGGTAATGTACATCCCAAAAGGGGCATTGTACTCAATTATGGTCCTGATGAGGGATGAGTAAAGAGGCAGGATGACCTCCCCTGATCTACATGTGAATCCCTTCATGATTAGGTGGTCTATATAAAATGTTTTTCTAACCACTTTGGCCATGTGGTTGTCAAATGAGAGATTGCTATCAACTTGGGTCCCCAGGTCCCTAATTACATCTTCTGTACTTAATGGATTACCACCTATTTGGTAATTTGTGGGCACTTTGTTTTTGCCAAAGGGGATGACTATACACTTTTTGGCATTTAGCTTAAGGCCATGGCTCTGGCACCAGTTGTCTGTTTCTATGAGGCCCTTTTGGAGGATGCTTGTGTCGGCTGGCGAGTCAATTATGGCGCCCAGTTTGCAGTCATCTGCGAACTTGGTCAGCCACAGTCCTTCTGTGTTGGCCTGTACCTCCGAGAAATATATACCGAACAAGAGAGGTCCCAGGACTGAGCCTTGTGGGACACCACTTGTAACTGGTTTGGAGTCTGACATGGCTCCAGCAATTCTAACCATGTGGGTTCTGTCCTTGAGCCAGTTTGCAATCCATCTAGTGACATAGGGGTTTATATTTAAGCTGGTAAGCTTATCTATAATGCCCGAGTGGGGTATTGTATCGAAGGCTTTTGCGAGGTCCAGGTAGGCTGTGTAGACCACCTTCCCCTGGCCAATGGCCTTGGTGACTGTTTCAAAGAAATCAACCAGGTTTAAGAGGCAAGATCTGCCTTTAACAAAGCCAAACTGGGTAGGATCCAGTGTCTGTAGGTCCCCAATATCTTTATTTATGAGGTCTATGATGATCCTTTCCATAGCTTTGCAGACCAAGCTAGTCAGGTTTATGGGGCGATAGTTTCCAGGATCCATTGAGGCACTACCTTTATGGAGAGGGACCACTGTTGCTGTACGCCACTCTTTGGGCACATATCCTGTAGTAAGGCTGAGATTGAACAGTAGTTTTATGTTTGGGTTTAGCTCTTTCTGGAGTTCATGTAGGACGCAGCCCGGGACACCGTCTGGTCCCATTGATGCTGTGTTTTTTGCTTTGGAGAGGGCGGCTCTTACCTGAGCATCTGAGATGTCAGGAGGGCAGCACTCTCCTGGGATAGATATTTGCCCTTTTGGTGGGGAGGGGGGGGGGAGAAGTTTGCGCTGAACCTGTCAGCTAGGATGTTGGCAATGTCTGTGGGTTCAGTGTATTTTTTGTCATTTTGGACTACTTCTGAGCATATCTGGGAATTACCACCCAGGTTCCTAACATAACTAAAGAAAGCCTTGTGATTATCCTTAGTGTCCTGTGCAATTTTTCTCTCGAAGCTGGCCTTAGACAATTTTATGAGTGCCCGTAGTTTTTTGCTAATACTGATCAGTGATGCCTTCCCTTTTTGGGATTTTGCTCTATCATTTAGTAGCTTCCTCCTTCTATTGTATAGTTTGTTTATGGCTGGGGTCCACCAGACAGGACATCTGCCTTTGGAGGATTGGGTCTTGGTTTTATTTGGGATCGCATGATCCATGCATTCGTGAAGGTGTTCATAGAATGCATTTATAAAGGATTCTGCAGTCTGGGCCGTATTTTCCACAGGCCCGGGGGCTTTGAAGGATTCCACCTTGGTTTTGAGGAGTGTGAAATTTGCTTTAGAGAAGTTTTTCACTGTGGTTTTCTGGTCGGGATGTGAATATCCAGTGAGATTAGTTTATGGTCTGATCTTACCAGTGAGGGATACACTTCTGGTCTGGAGCATAGAGTCCCCATGTTGGTGATGATCAGGTCCAGTATGTTTTCCCCTCTTGTGGGAGTGGTAACAAGTTGTTCCATAGCATTTGAGTTTATAAATTCTAGGAACCTTTGGGCTAGGGTGTTGGAGCTAGAGTAATGCTCCCAGTCTATGTTTGGGTAGTTGAAGTCGCCCAATATAATGGTGTTTGGAGAGACCTTCATATTTTCCAGTGTTCTCAGGAAGGCCAAGTGGGGTTCCTGGGTTTGGGAGGGTGGTCTGTAGCAGGCTATAAACTGGAAGGCAGTTTTACCCACTGTTAATTGCACATGGATAGTCTCTGATGCTTCGTGCTTTGCCACCAACCTGGAGGTGTGGGTATCTTTGATGAATATCGATACTCCCTCTCCTTTTGTGGTTCGGTCCAAGATTTGGGGCCGAAAAGCATGGTATGAGGTATAACCTGGTAGTGCTGGGGTGCTCTCGGGAGCCCTGAACCAGGTTTCTGTTACTGCACAGATATCGATGTTCTCCATGCTAAGGAGAGTTAAGAGTGCGTGCATCTTGAGGTTTAAACTTCTGGCATTGAGTAGCATTACTCTTAGTTTCTTATCCCTTGTGATACCTATGGAGGTGGGTTTATGGAGAGGGATGACTGTAGCAGTGCACCATTCGGTAGGGACAAAGCCTGAGGTGAGGCTGTGAGTGAACAGAGCACACAGATGTGGTACCAGTTCACTTTGTAATTCATGTAGAACACAGCCAGGGGATATATATTTGTGTCCCATGGAAGCTGTATTCTTGGCCTTAGACAATGCAGCTTTAGCCTGTGCTGCAGTAATGCTGGGGTGCCTGGCATTCTTTACTATTGAGATTGATCCTTTGGGGAGAGAGAGGGGTAAAGTTTCAGTGCTGTCAGGTTACAAAGAACAAAGTGCTGCTGCAAGAGTTCTGTCTTATCTCTCACTTGTAGCTAAAGAATCATTTCAGTTCTGGTTATAGAATAGGTTCATAGGTTCATAGGTTTATACTAGGCTAACTGCCCTAGGGCATTTATAAGCTTAGCCCAAAGTTATGTGGCTTACGCCGCCCCTTATGTTAGAAATACTGTGCCCATTAGTTTGTTTTGCCTCTGTCCAGTAGTGACACAGAGATGATTCCCGGGGTAAACCTACGATCTCCCATCCACCGGTCAAGATTTCTCTTGAACAGAGCCAGCAAGGTGCTCTGCCTCACATGGACCGGGATTTTATTCCACAGCATGGGGAGTCTTTGGGTGATAAATCTATCCCTCCAGCACATCCTATTTATATCCATGCTAAGGTTTAAGTCTCTTGCTCTAGTGGTTTTGGTGGATTTGTTTTTTTTTAGGTGGAGCATGTCCATTAATTCCGGGTTGGTCATGGCCTTGTATGTCAGGCACAGCTCACCTCTGAGCAGACGGTATGCAACTGAATAGAGTTGGAGTTTCTTCAGTCTGGCAGCATATGACAGGTTTTGGAGTCCCTTTATCCTTTTGGTGAGGAACTTTTGGGGTCTCTCCAATTGCTGCAGGTGTCGGGTGAGTTACATCCCGAATGGGGCATTGTACTCGATCATTGGTCTGATAAGTGAAGAGTACAGGGGAACAATGACCTCACTTGATCTGGATGTGAATCCCTTCATGATCAGGTGGGCAATGTAGAAGGTCTTTCGAACCACTTTAGCAACGTGAGTGTCAAACGAGACGCCACTGTCAACCTGGGTCCCCAGGTCCCTGATAACCTCTTCTGTGCTTAGTGGGTTGCCACCTATATGGTAGCTTGGGGTTACCTTGTTTTTCCCGAAGGGTATGACTATACACTTTTTTGCGTTTAACTTCAGGCCATGGCTCTGGCACCAGTTATCAGTTTCCGTGAGACCCCTCTGAAGGATGTCTGCGTCCGATGTACTATCCACTATGGCACCCAGTTTGCAGTCATCCGCAAACTTTGTCAGCCATAGTCCTCCTATGTTTGCCTGTACTTCTGAGAAGTAGATGCCGAACAATAGGGGGCCAAGGACTGAGCCCTGTGGGACTCCACTTGTAACCGGCTTGGAGTCTGACAAGGCTCCAGCAACTATAACCCTGTGGGTTCTGTCCTTTAGCCAGTTTGCAACCCATCTTGTGACATATGGGTTTACATTTAAGCTGGTAAGTTTCTCTATAATACCCGAGTGGGGTATTGTGTCGAAAGCTTTTGCAAGGTCAAGGTAGGCTGTATGGACTGCCTTTCCCTCATCAATGGCCTTGGTGACTGTTTCGAAGAAGTCGACCAAGTTCAAAAGGCAAGATCTGCCCTTGACAAAGCCAAACTGGGTTGGGTCCAAGGTCTGCAAGTCCCCTATGTCCTTGTTTATGAGTTCCATTATGATCCTCTCCATAGCTTTGCAGACCAGGCTTGTTAAGCTTATGGGGCGGTAATTACCAGGGTCTGTAGAGGCACCGCCTTTGTGGAGTGGGACCACAGTTGCCGTACGCCACTCCTTGGGCAGATATCCTGTGGTGAGGCTAAGATTAAACAGCTGCCTTATGTGCGGGTTTAGTTCTTCATTAAGTTCATGTAGCACACAGCCGGGGACCCCATCCGGTCCCATTGATGCTGTGTTTTTAGCTTTAGAGAGAGCAGCTTTCACCTGCGCATTTGAGATGTCTGGGAGGCTACACTCAGTTGGGATAGTTATCTCTCCTTTTGGGGAGGAGAGGGGGGTGAAGTTTGCGCTGAACCTGTCTGCCAGTATGTTGGCAATGTCTGTGGGTTCCGTGATTTTTGTATCATTTTGGACTAATTCTGAGCATATCTGGGAGTTTCCACCCAGGTTTCTGACATAGCTGAAGAAGGCCTTATGATTGTCTTTTGAATCTATGGCAATTTTTCTCTCAAAGTTGGCCTTGGATGATTTTATGAGGGATCGTAGTTTCTTGCTAGTGCTGATCAAAGATGCCTTCCCTTTTTGGGATTTTGCTCTATCATGTAATAGCTTTCTCCTCTTATTGTAAAGTTTGTTTATGGCTGGGGTCCACCAGACTGGACGTTTGCCCTTGGTGGAAAGAGTCTTGGTTTTATTTGGGATTGCCTGATCCATGCAGTCCTGAAGGTGTTCATAGAAGGCATTTGTAAGGGCTTCCGCAGCTTGGGTTGTGGTTTCCATTGGCTCGGGGCCTTGAAGGATACCACACCTGTCTTGAGCAGTGTGAAGTTTGCTTTAGAGAAGTTCTTCACTGTGGTCTTTGTTGTTTGGGGTGGGGCGGGATGTGGATTTCTTGTGAGATTAGTTTATGATCTGATCTCACCAATGAGGGATATACTTCCGGTGTGGAGCATTTTGTCCCCATGTTCGTGATGATGAGATCTAGTATATTTTCTCCTCTTGTGGGACGGTGACTAGTTGTTCCATGGCATTTGAATTTATGAACTCCAGGAACCTTTGGGCTAGAAAGTTTGGGCTTGAGTAATGTTCCCAGTCTATATTCGGGTAGTTGAAGTCACCCAATATGATGGTGTTTGGTGATACATTTATACCCTCCAGTGTCTTCAGGAAGGCTGTGTGGGTTTCCTGAGTTTGAGAGGGTGGCCTGTAGCATGCTACAAATTGTAGAGCAGTTTTGCCTATGGTTAATTGCACCTGGATGGTTTCTGATGCTTCGTGCGTAGCCACCAACCTGGAGGTGTGGGTATCCTTGATGAATATGGATACACCCCCTCCTTTTCTGGTGTGGTCCGGGTTTTGGGGCCGGAATGCATGATATGAGATGAAACCTGATAGTGCAGGGGTGCTCTCAGGAGCCTTGAACCAGGTGTGGTACGATACACACCCAAAACTTTGCAGCACACCTGAAAGCTATAAAACAATTTCAGAAACTTCCATCCTTCCAGGGTAGCAATTAGTTGACTCCCTAAGGGCAATACAGTAAGATTCCCAGTCCTGATTTTCCCAGATATTTTTGTCTCTGGCTGCAATCAGGCCTGTAAGATAAAATCTTTATGGCCTAAATCCATCCATTTAATTTTCAACCTCTTCCCTTCCACAACTGTCTGTTAAAACATATACATTCAGTCAGATATAGTAATACTGTCTGGCATACAGGACCCACTGTTGATGTATTTTTAACATACGCATTTGTACAAATCAGTGTGCTAATCAAATGAGATAAAATTCTTTACATAACTCCAGCTAGCTATGCTGGCATATGTTACACTGTACCTCTCAACTGTACAGATTTTCGCAGAATGTCCAGATTTTCTGGCTCATATTTTAATCTGTTCCTCATCAAATCTGTGTTTTTCTGACTAATTACTGGGATGATGAGGACTGAAGTCACTAAATAATGACATACCTTTGAGTTTCAGACTTCAAATCCTTCAGAAAATGAATGTTAAAACAAATCATGTTACTCTAGCAACTTTCTAAGCTTATAAGAGCAATATTTAAAATATGCCTCTATTTTTGGGCCTTTGTCCCCCCATTTTGTCAATCTTTGTCCAGATTTCTTGCAATGAGAGGTTGAGAGGTATTAAATGCACTGCACTATTTCCCTGGCACAGATGTCACTACCACATATCATCACATTCATAGGTAGGTACTAGGCTATCTGCCCAAAGACATTTATAAGCCTAGCCAGAATGTGTCAGCTTTCGCCACTCCCTTAGATTAGTTCCCTGTGCCTCTGTCCAGCAGAGCCATTGAAGTGATCCCTGGGGTAAACTTTCTGTTTCCCACCCACTCGTCAAGGTTTCTCTTGAAGAGCAAGGAGCTCTGCCTAATGTAGATTGGAATCTTGTTCCAGAGCATGGGAAGTCTCTGGGATAGGAATCTATCCCTCCAGCACATCCTATTTATTGTTGGGGTGAGGTTTAGATCCCAGGAGCATGTGGTTTGAGGGGATATGTTTTTTTTTAGGTGGAGCATGCCCATCATTTCTAGGTTGGACATGACCTTGTATGTCAGGCAGAGATCACCTCTGAGTAGACGGTATGCAACAGAATACAGCTGGAGTTTCTTCAGTCAAGTTGCATAGGGCATCTGTTTGAGGCAAGTGATCCTCTTGGTGAGGTACTTCTGTGGTCTTTCCAGTTGTTGCAGGTGTCTTGTAAGATACATCCCAAATGAGGCATTGTACTCTATGATGGGTCTGATGAGTGATGTGTAGAGGGGTCCAATAACCTCTTTCAATCTGGATGCAAACCTTTTGTGATTTGGTGGGCCACATAGAAGGATTTTCTAACCACTTTGGCAATGTGATTATCAAAGGAGAGGTTACTATCTACTTGGGTCCCCAGATCCCTTATTACGTCTTCCGTATTTAGGGGGATACCATCTATGTGGTAGTTTGTGGGTACTTTGTTTTTTGGCATTTAGCTTGAGGCCATGGTTTTGACGTCAAGTATCTGTCTCAGTGAGACCCTTTTGGAGGATGTCTGTGTCAGCCGGAGAATCAGTTATAGCCCTTAGTTTGCAGTCGTCTGTGAACTTGGTCAGCCATAGTCTTCCTGTGCTTGCCTGTACCTCTGAGAAGTATATACCAAATAGGAGGGGTCCTAGGACTGAGCCCTGGGGAATGCCACTTGTAACCGGTTTAGAGTCAGACCTAGCTCCCGCAACTCTTACCATGTGGGTTCTGTCCGTGAGCCAGTTGGCAACCCATCTCATGACATAGGGGTTTATGTTCAGTCTGGTGAGCTTGTCTATAATACCCGAGTGGGGAGTGGTGTTGAAGGCCTTTGTGAGGTCTAGGTAGGCTGTGTGGACCACCTTTCCCTCATCTATAGCCTTGGTAACTGTGCCAAAGAAGTCCACCAGGTTTAGGAGGCATGATCTACCCTTAACAAAGCCAAACTGGGTAGGGTCCAGTGTTTGGAGGTTTCCAGTGTTTCTGCTAATGAGATCCATGATGATGCACTCCATAGCTTTGCAGACCAAGCTAGTTGGGCTTATAGGGCGATAGATCCCGGTGACCTTTGTGGAGTGGAATAACTGTTGCTGTGTGCCACTCTGTGGGCACTTAGCCTCTGGAGAGGCTGAGTTTAAACTGTGTGTTTAGGTGAGGGGTTAGTTCATCTTTGAGCTCATGTAGGACTCAGCCTGGGGACACTGTTTGGTCCCATTAATGCTGTATTTTTGGCTTTGGATAGGGCTGTTTTAACCTGAATGTCTGTGATTTCAGGGGCACTACATTCTTCTGGTATAGTTATGGGCCCTTTTGAGGGTGAGAGGGGGATGAAGTTTGCACTGAACCTGTCTTGCCAGGATGTTGGCTATATCGGTCGATTCAGTATATTTTCTGCCATTCTGCACTAACTCTGAGCAGTTCTGAGAATTGCCACTTAGATTCTTGACATAGCTAAAGAATGCCTTGTGGTTATCCTTGGAGTCCATGGCAATTTTTCTTTCGAAGTTAACCTTGGATGATTTTATGAGGGAACATAGTTTCTTGCTGATACTGATCAGGGATGTTTTCCCTTCTTGGGATTTTACTCTTTTCTGTACTAGTTTCCTCCTTCTATTGTATAGCTTGTTTATGGAAGGGGTCCACCAGACTGGTTTCCTTTTCTTGGAGGAGTGAGTCTTGGTTTTGTTTGGGATAGCATGATCCATGCATTCTTGCAGGTGCCCATAGAGTGCATTAGTAAACTATTTTGCAGCTTGGACAACGTTATCCTTTAGCATAGGGGCTTTGAAACTTCCCACCTCGGTCTTAAGTAACGTGAAGTTTGCTTTTGAAAAGTTTTTCACGGTGGTTTATTTGACCGAGGGTGGTGGCAGAATGTGGATATCCAGAGTGATTAGTTTATGGTCACATCTAACCAGCAAGGGGTTGACCTTCAGTGTTGAACACCGGTCGCCCATGTTGGTGATGACCAGGTACAATATGTTGTCACCTCTGGTGGGGGTGTTGAACATTTGATCCAGGGCATTTGAGTTTATAAATTCTAGGAAATGTTGAGCAAGGGAGTTTGTACTTGAGTAGTTCTCCCAGTTAATGTTTGGGTAATTGAAATCAAATCAGGGTGTTTGGTAGGACCTTCATATTTCCCAGTGTTTCCAGGAATGCGGAGTGGGGGTTCTGGGACATAGTGGGTGATCTGTAGCAAGCTATAATTTGAAAAGCAGTTTTGCCCGCTGTTAGTTGCATGTGGATTCTGTAAAGCCCAGAGATGCAAGAAAGAACTGAAGAAACAAATCAAAAATAAATTTCAAAGTGTGTGGCAGGTATGATGTTCTTCCTGAATTATGTTAAGCACCTAGTTCATTAATAAAATTTGAACTATAAAATACATGCCACAAAATAATAAAATAGAAAATAATAGGTCATCCACAGTTGAGTTAAAAATGGTAAGTAGTCCACAGTTGAGTAAAAAATGAAATATCCTTTATTGAAACACATAAACAAGTAATCCTAGTTCAGTATAATGAAAAGCATCAAAAACATTTCTTATTTATATATAATCAGGTTACTTGGAGCAACGGAGTGGTTACAGAGGGTGATCCTGTTAAGAGCAATAAAAGCATTACAGTCATTCCTTTAACCAAGTCCTCCCTTCCCCATTAGCACCATTGTGCAATCAGAGACTGTGCTATCTAAAACTGAAACTAAAAATCTAGATGCAAATTGCAATATAAGACCAGCTTATTAACATTAAATAATCTAAACTATATTAATTAAGAAACTAACAACATGATTATCTAACTAACAAAAAGATCTACCACCAGATATCTATCAGAATAAATGTTAATAAATATAAATTAAACCACTTTTAATAAAAATCACTTTCATATCAAATAAATACTTTATCAGGTTTATGTCAATAACAAATTATAAAATGAATGAACACATGTATAACTCTACAAGTGAAAACCTAAGTTGGATGAAAATAGATTCATAGATTAGTACTAAGCTAAATGCCCTTGTGAGCCATTTCAAGCCTAGCCAATTATCCTTTGTGAGACTCAAACCCTGCACATTGCATTTGTAAGGTAAACACCTTAACCATTAGGCCACCCTCCCAACCCTTGCAAATGCTATAATTGCTAAGATGTAAATACAGTGATAAATGTTAAAAATAAAGCATTAATGCAATGGGAATCTGTTAAAGTGTGGCACTAGGAAAACAGTTTGAATGTGTAAGAGTGCAATCAAGAGAAGTGTCCCATTTGAAAACAAATGTACCCTTATATGTGGAGCCATCAGAAATACACAATATGGAGTTAAACCAGCTGAACCATGTATTTTTTAACCTTAGAAGTATGTGCAGAACAAAGTTATGTTTAACAAATTAATTAATTAAAAAACTGTCAAGAGGTTAATCCTGTGATCATGCACCTAACATTAACAGGCCCACATGGATGGTTCTAAAGTGAAATGATACAACTAATCACTCTGTTTGCAAGTGAAATAATGCTACTAGTCTCCCTGTTTGAAAACTAAACATGTAAAACCAGCAGGGTTGATGGAAAAATAATAGGTTCATAGGTTTATACTAGGCTATCTGCCCCAAGGCATTTATAAGCCTAGCCCGAATTTTTGTGGCTTACGCCACCCCTTATATGAAAAAATACTGTACCCATTAGTTTGTTGTGCCTCTGTCCAGCAGTGACACAGAGATGATTCCCGGGGTAAACCTATGATCGCCCATCCACAGGTCAAGATTTCTCTTGAACAGAGCCAGCGAGGCGCTCTGCCTCACATGGACCGGGACTCTATTCCACAGCATAGGGAGTCTCTGAGTGATAAATCTATCCCTCCAGCACGTCCTATTTATATCCGTGCTAAGGTTTAAGTCGCTTGCTCTAGTGGTTTTGGTGGATTTGGATTTTTTGAGGTGGAGCATGTCCATTAATTCCGGGTTGGACATGGCCTTGTATGTCAGGCACATGTCACCTCTGAGCAGACGGTATGCGACTGAATAGAGCTGGAGTTTCTTCAATCTGGCAGCATATGACAGATTTTGGAGTCCCTTTATCCTTTTGGTGAGAAACTTTTGGGGTCTCTCCAATTGCTGCAGATGTCGGGTGAGATGCATCCCGAATGGGGCATTGTACTCAATCATTGGTCTGATAAGTGAAGAGTACAGGGGAACAATGACCTCACTAGATCTGGATGTGAATCCCTTCATGATCAGGTGGGCAATGTAGAAGGTCTTTCTAACCACTTTAGCAACGTGAGTGTCAAAAGAAAGGCCACTGTCAACCTGGGTCCCCAGGTCCCTGATAACCTCTTCTGTGCTTAGTGGATTGCCACCTATATGGTAGCTTGGGGTTACCTTGTTTTTCCCGAAGGGTATGACTATACATTTTTTGGTGTTTAACTTCAGGCCATGGCTCTGGCACCAGCTATCTGTTTCCGTGAGTCCCTTCTGAAGGATATCTGTGTCCGATGCACTTACCACTATGGCGCTCAGTTTGCAGTCATCTGCAAACTTTGTCAGCCAAAGTCCTCCCATGTTGGCCTGTACTTCTGAGAAGTAGATGCCGAACAATAGGGGGCCAAGGACCGAGCCCTGGGGGACACCACTTGTGACCAGCTTGGAGTCTGACATAGCGCCAGCAACTCTAACCCTGTGGGTTCTGTCCTTAAGCCAGTTTGCAACCCATCTTGTGACATATAGGTTTACATTTAAGCTGGTAAGTTTTTCTACAATACCCGAGTGGGGTATTGTGTCGAAAGCCTTTGCAAGGTCAAGGTAGGCTGTATGGACTGCCTTTCCCTCATCAATGGCCTTGGTGACTGTTTCGAAGAAGTCGACCAAGTTTAAAAGGCATGATATTCCCTTGACGAAGCCAAACTGGGTCGGGTCCAATGTCTGCAAGTCCCCTATATCTTTGTTTATGAGCTCCATTATGATCCTCTCCATAGCTTTGCAGACTAGACTTGTTAAGCTTATGGGGCGGTAATTACCAGGGTCCGTAGAGGCACTGCCTTTGTGGAGTGGGACCACAGTTGCCGTACGCCACTCCTTGGGCACGTATCCTGTGGTAAGGCTGAGATTAAACAGCTGCCTTATGTGCAGGTTTAATTCCTCATTTAGCTCGTGTAGCACACAGCTGGGGACACCATCCGGTCCCATTGATGCTGTGTTTTTAGCTTTAGAGAGAGCAGCTTTCACCTGCGCATTTGAGATGTCTGGGAGGCTACACTCCGCTGGGATAGTTATCTCTCCTTTAGGGGGGGAGAGGGGGTGAAGTTTGCACTGAACCTGTCTGCCAGTATGTTGGCAATGTCTGTGGGTTCAGTGATTTTTGTATCATTTTGGACTAATTCTGAGCACATCTGGGAGTTTCCACCCAGGTTCCTAACATAGCTGAAAAAGGCCTTATGATTGTCCTTTGAATCCATGGCAATTTTAATATGTCTTGTATATATAATATGTTGCATGCATTTTAAATGTTATAACCAATGTTTACTAAAATAGATAAAAGAACCATCAAACCACTTAATCCCAATCAGAAAATAAGGTAATTTCTCTATAAGACACTTACCAAACTATTCCCTGAATTGTATGAAGCTAACAAAGTAACCTATAATTATCATAAATACAATTATCTAAAATATAAAGTAATATTAAATCTTCCTAATAAGTTAGCAAAAAACATTAAGAATGTTAAAAACAATTAAAATGTGAGAATGTTTAACAGATAGACCATGCTAAAATATAAATATATGCTAAAATTATATATATCAGAAAACAGCATCAATGTCAGTTATTTTCATTGTAAAATATTTACAGTGTTTAATATTTGTTTTAAACAATATTAGCCAGTAATGTCATTAATAATCAGTCCCATGTCACTCTTTTAAACATAGGAGGCAATGAGATTAGTGTACTTTATTATTTATTTTTATTTTATTTTACATTTGTTAACTGGGGGTATTTGATTGAGCTGAAAAGGCCCTTTTTCAGCAGAGGCCTGGGGAGAAAAGCTCCACATAGAAAAATTACAGATACATTTAGATATTTAGACATGGGGCAGGATTCAGGAAGCCTCCGTGTAAGAGTTATAACTCTTACACGGAGGCTGCAGTTAAACTGTGTGATGTCAGCATGTCATGCATATGCATGAGGTGCATGAGGCATGCTGAATCACACTCTAAGTCCTACACGGTCCGTGTAAGACAGTAGGGGGCGTGTCCGTAGGCTAAGCCCTGCAAGTGGACACGCCCCCGGAAGTCTAGAATGGCAGAAAGTAAACACCCACGAGAGAGGCCATGGAAATGTGAATAAACACACTACACAACACATGCCCCCACAGACCAGCAATGTAAAATGTAAAAAGTGAACAGATGTTATAAAATGTAAAATGAAAACTTTTTTATTTTTTTTTAAAACCCCGTAAATGTTTGCTAATGCGTGCGCGGGTGTGCTACTAGCGCAACTGCAGTTAGCAATCAGTGGATAAGGATATAAGAACTAAATATGCAAAGTAAGCCAAGAAGTGTTAGCATAGCGGTAGAGTTTTCAGCTTAAGAACAGAAAGGCAAGGTTCAAGCCCACACAGCATCCTTTTTTTTTTTTTTTGTAAATAAGCACTAAAAAGGCCCCTGACAGTATTGTACAAATGTAAAAGTATTTTCTTTTGTAAAATGGAATGAAATGGAGCATATATTTTTAAGTAATACAATAATAAAAATATTTAGAAATGTACTGATAGCTAAGCTGCTGTCAAACAAGGTGAGACAGAGTGCCCATAGCTGAGTAGTGTTCCAAAGGCTGCAAATTGCTTGCCCGTAGCTAAGCACTGGTTTAATAGGCTCAAACTGTGTGACACTAGCTGTGCTTAGCTTAACATGCGTGTTAATAGCCAATTAAGGTTTAACCCAGCACACACCGTTTGTGCAGAGGTGCGCACCGTGCCGACAAGCTAACCGCTGGGCAACGTTGAGCAAGCTGTATCACAAGTGCCTTTACACAGACACACCCCTCAGCCTGTCTAGACAGTCATAAAAATTAAACATCAGTGGTCAGATTCGAAACCAGGATACCATGCACTAGAGTCAAGGTGCTAAACCACTAAGCCATGACAGCAGTACTTAGATATGCACAAATAGCATATATATAGGATGTAATCCAAAATGGAGCATGATAAAGCAGTTTCTATGAAGTTGATACAATTCCAAAATGGCCAATCATAGAAATGTGCGGGAAAATCGGCATATATAAGCCCTATAGGCGGGAATACACAGCATAAACGATTGTAGAATAGACCTGCAGGCAGAATGAGTGGAGTAGGGGAGGGATGTTGCTTTCGAGCACAGCGGTGGGGCGTTGAGGAGTCCAGATACATGGTCTGGCTCCTAGTTCATCACCATGAGGCCCAACTCATGTAGGGCCAGGTCTCATAGGGAGCATACAGGGCGGAGGCATGGGACCAGTTGGCTCATGATCTCACCAGTGCTACTGGGATTCCACGTACTGGTGAGCAGGTCCATCACCACCATGCAGACCTGAAGCGACGCAAACAAGACCAGTTGACCCAATGGATCCAGGAGGCCCGGGATATGCCCAACGCCCCACTACTGAGTAAGTTACATTTTACTTATGTATGTAAGGAATTCAACTAGCTGATACCATGGAGATGTGTATTCCAATATTACTTGTTTTGTATTACAGCTGCAGGTGTCCGCTCTGCGAATCGCAGGGCACATGACAGCAGGCTGGTGCGGCTGCTGCACCATGCAGGTTAGTAACCCCACCTAGTACTTGTAAATAAATATTATAGTGTAGCACTTAGCAGAACACTGCAGTGTATTTATTAAAAGTAATTGAATGTGCAAGCAACAAGTGAAAGTGTGCAGGTATGGCTGCATCAAGTTCATCAGTATGTAAGTGAAACTGGAAATATAATTGATAGAAATAAATAGTTCTGTAATACAGATGCCCCACCATTAATTAAATGTAGTATAACCTGCAGTAGTCTCAAGAGTACAGATTCAGAAGCTGAGTTAATCACATGTGAGATATATCCCCTGTTGAAATGCTGAATCATGACAGAAGTGAGGCTGCTGGAAAGTGTTTGAATCACCACAGGTCTAATATGTGAACAAAGCCTAGAAGTACCAACCTGAACTGTGAAATAGCAGGATGTGTGAGAGTGACAGAAAGGGTCATGTATCAATAAATAAAGTAGTAATAAC
Organism: Protopterus annectens; assembly: GCF_019279795.1. Classification (NCBI taxonomy): domain Eukaryota; kingdom Metazoa; phylum Chordata; order Ceratodontiformes; family Protopteridae; genus Protopterus; species Protopterus annectens. Next base: position 535,495,028 of record NC_056745.1, on the reverse strand, counting down.
TCCTGAATATATAAGCCTCAGTGTGGTTCTACAGAACTAAATGCATGTGGGAATTAAAATTAACATCCCAAACTGATTTCAGTGTGTCTGAATCTTGAATGTTTAAGCCAAAATCTGTATATGGTGATCACAGTCAACAATTTTCAGATAGAATGAATGATTGTCTGACATACTAAACATCCATAGTTGTCCCCTGCCCTGTCATCAAAATGTAGCAGGATGATGTATCTGATCAAATTCAAAATAACTAGGATAGTGATGTATCTGTAACAGGTCTAGCATGACAGTCAATTAAAAATCATTTGAAAACTATCACCCACAAGTTAATTGTGTTTCTATTGCAAATGTATATCAATGTATAATTTATGAATGTGTCAACATTTTCTTTCTCCACCCCACCCTATAATTGCAAATTAAAAAACTCACTAAATATTGGTATGTGAAAATTTCATTAACCATGGACATTTGTCCTGTTGTTTCAAAAATATATGCATGTCCGTTGTTGCATGTGCCCTGTTCATACTGCAAACCTGATGGCCTGTTGCCATTAATCAACCCTGCATGTTGTTTGATTGTGTATTTCTGTTCAAATAATGCATGTGATATTGATATGCCTGTTGTTCAATGGTGTTAATATCTGGGTGTTTGTTTAATGGGAATACCAATGCATGCTGTTACGACTAATTTGAATGGAATAATATGCCACTAACCCAAACTAACATAACTTACTCACAAACCTAGAACGCTTGGAAAGGCGGGTCCCAGCGGACCCACCTCTCCCACCTCATCTGGCGATTGCACCTGACACTAGTGCCCAGGCCGGACCCTCCTCCGGTGGCCCTGTGCCACCTTCGGGTGGAAGCGCTGCAGGGGATGGGGCTTGTCCCCCCTCTGCAAGCGTGGCCGGAGGAGCACGTCTACTCACCCTCCAAGGTGTCCGGTCTGTGGTGCGAAGGGAGATTCAAGACTCTGTTCTTGGGCCCCTACACCAGCTTGAGGCCCGGGTGGCACAGCTTACGGGCATGCCCGTTGTCCCGCCTGCACAGCCCCCAGCACAGCCCCGTCCTGGGCTGTGAAGGAACAGTGGCAACTGCCTATGGGTGGGGATATCAGTTCCACTGTTGCCATCTGTGGGCTCATGTGCTCTGGATATCCCAACCTCCGTCCCCGTCAATTGTGTAACCCCCCCACATGTGTCATACACTGCCCCTGTATGCATCTTGTCTGTTAACCTACCCAAACTACCTCCCCAGCTATACCGACTACCTTCACCTGACATACCACTCTCACCTGAAAAAAAAAAAAAAGGGCACTCTGTACCCACAAAAAAATTACGCCCATACATAGCTGTCCATGTTGCACACATGTCCGCTGGACATTGAAACTGTTAATTACAATTGGCTGTACAACAGGTATTAATGTTGTCCTGACACCTCTCTCAGGGGTGGAAGGTTTCAAATGTCACACCAAATTACATACAAATGCACAGCTGTTGCTGAGAAAGACATGGGCAGCTATGGGCCTCACCTACATCCCTCCTGCAAATCCCAAGCTTGTTTCCCTACTGTCTTACCCTCTTTGTGACCCCTTTTCACCACTTTCCTGTCACCCCTTTTTCTTTTCTTTCAAAGAAAATAGCGGGTGTCTTGGGTGTTAGCGGAGCTCACAGCCAGTAAGCAAGATCGTGAGCTCTGCGCAAACGAGCGCAGACCTGGTTTTAAGTGCTTAAAAGTGCCTTTGGCACTTTTGATTGACAGGTCCTGTACTCATTTCGAAAGAAAAATAAATTCCCACTGTCAGTCTCGAACCCAGGACCTTGGTAACACTAGTCTGTATGACCTACCACTAAGCCATGACTCTCATACAAGAATATAGTGCTAAAATAAATATAACATGTAATAGTAGGAATGAATATAAAGGCAATATAGGATGTGTACTACCCAAAACATGTCAGGTAGATTTTTAATGTCCGAATTACTGGATTCCCATACTAGTTTAGTGTTAACAGAAACAGCCCTGCTAATTGTTAGCTTGTACATAATAATGTAAGGTAATGTACATATATGAAAGTATGTATATGTACACACACATATATATATATATATATATATATATATATATATATATATATATATATTAATACATATGGAAATATAGTTGTAGGTGTCAGTATGCATACACACTCACTACAGGGAACAGGTGAGAGAAATGCAGCAACCTGAATTTACAACACAGCATGAATCATGAGAAACTTACTAACCTTCACACTCACAGAACACTGTCGACAGCATACCAGCATGGTCCACGCCCTTGCAATCTGAAAGGGCAACGCCTATCTCACATACCCTTTTATAGCACTGTCCTGAAATCACAGTGAGACATGCAATCAGTACACAACTGGCTGCATGCAATTAGCAAATGATGCCTTACAATTGGTGTAGAGGCCATCACATGGACCTATGCAGATACCTACAAAAGCATCCAGTACTAACATTCCACACATGCAATACATTCATTGCACCAAACCAACGGAGAAAGAGAGAGAGAGAGAGAGAGAGAGAGAAAGAAAGAAAGAAATAAAGAAATAAAGGCAGTGATAAAAAAAACTGCATCATCACAGCAACAAAACCAGCAGCAGCAGCAGCAAACAGCAATTAGCACCAGTGACACAGCAACAGCTGACACAAACACAGGTAATGCAAAGTAGCAGGTTAATACCGTGTTTACTGTGAAACCTCCAAATGTATCATAGTTCACTATCTATAGGTATGTCCATGAGATAGGTTGTGTGTACATAGTCCTGATATATATACATATGTAATATTGCTGTACATGTCTTCCATACTTAAAACTTCCATAGCTTAGAACACAAAGCCAGTTATGCATATGATGCAGTAGTTCCCATGGTCAGTAGAGGTTCCTCCTCATTGGTGTGGGACCACTGTGTATGTATGGCACTGTTCAGGTACATATCCTGTAGTATGGCCAGGGTTTAATATCAGTCTGTAGTGTGGTGCTATGTCCTTTAGGGGTGAATGTATCACACATCCAGGGATACCATTTTGTAACAGTGATGCTATGTGTTCTGCAATGTTGAGGGTGGCCCTCACCTGGACATGTGAGATGATAGGGAGGTTACATTCATCTGTGATAACTAATTCCACTTGTGTAGGAGAATGGGGGGGGGGAATACCTGCACCTAAACTGTCTGCAACAATGTTGCCAATATCTGTGCATTTGGTGAATGTGAAGCATCTTACCACTGCTGACCACAGATGCCTTGCCTTCATGTGAATCTGCTCTGTGCTGCAGTAGCCTCCTGCTATTGTTATACAATGTGCCTGTATCTGTAGTCCACTGGACAAGATAAATAAGTGGTGTGCATACGGTCTGGATTAGATATGTGTGTGCACATTACATGCACTATGTGGGATGTCTGTGGTAAGCTTTTGCAAAGGTGCCAGCAGTGTGGGTTGTGGCTTCCACTGGCCCAGTGGGCTGCATGGATAACATCACAGTCCTAACTAGTGAATAACTGTGTAATTACATACATACATAGCAAGGTAGTGTACTGTGCTTGTGGTGTTGTTGGGATATGTATATCCAGGCTGAGTAATGTGTGTCCACATCACAGTGTTGGATGGCAACACACATACAGTATGTTGCCCACGGGCCTGTTGAAAATATGGACCAGACTGCAGATACCTGTATAAAGGCATTCTATGGACACCATGGAATACATGATAGGGAACATGGAAGGGCTCACTGAGCAAGTGGCACAGGCTGGTAGAACCCTGACCTTGGTTGGCATCATACCCTCACCAGGAATGCTGACATATTACTGAATGGTAATGAATTACTGTAGCTACAACACCCTAGCTGAAAGGTTCTTAGTATGCAGTCACTGCATTGCTATGGAACAACTTCTTAACACTCCCACAACAGGTGAAAACATGCAGCACCTGTTCATCAACAACATGTAGACTATATGCCCCAGACCAGGTGTGTATCCTTCACTGCTAGGTTGATAGCATCTACATATCACACTGTATATACACATCCCACATGCAGCACCTGCACAGAAGACCACAGTCATAATGTTACCCAGTGCAAATACCATGTATTCACATGTGGCAGGCATCACACATGGTAACTATTGAAGGTCACAGGTACATATGTGTATTTGGCACACACATACATCATGTGTGCATTGCCATAACTGGTTCAATTGATGTCATGCATTATTGTGAGCAACAACCCGCACACATGGGCATTCTGTGTGAGCAAAACACACGTGACATGTCTGGAATCAAAAGCCATAAATAATTGTGCTATTGTTTAGAAAGGGATATGTGCATCCTGTAGTGTGTTTTCCCAGTTGTCAAAAGGGATGTTTCTTTCATACACGCGTACTAACCCCCCTTCACACACACTTGCTGGATTCAAACCCCTATCTATGTTATGATACTCAAGACGGATGCATTAGCAGAGAGTGCTATTTGGATTATTGGGAGATTTCCTTTTTCCTGATATACTTGTAGGGTGCTGACATCATCAGGGTTTAGAAAGGGGAATGAGCATCCTGTGGTGTGTTTTCCCAGTTGCCAAAGGGATGTTCCTTTCATACACACTTACTAAGCCCCCTTCACACACACTTGCTGGATTCAAACCCCTACCTAACTATGTTATGACACTCAAGACGGACGCATTAGTAGAGCATGCTATTTGGATTACTGGGAGATTTCCTTTCTCCTGATATACTTGTAGGGTGCTGACATCATCAGGGTTTAGAAAGGGTAATGAGCATCTTGTGGTGTGTTTTCCCAGTTGCCAAAAGGGATGTTTCTTTTATACACACATACTACCCCCCCTTCACACACACTTGCCGGATTCAAACCCCTACCTAACTATGTTATGACACTAGAGACGGACGCATTAGGAGAGTGTGCTATTCGAAGATTTCCTTTCTCCTGATATACTTGTAGGGTGCTGACATCATCAGGGTTTAGAAAGGGGAATGAGCATCCTGTGGTGTGTTTTCCCAGTTGCCAAAAGGGATGTTCCTTTCATACACATTTACACACATACTAACCCCCCTTCACACACACTTGCCACTTGCTGGATTCAAACCCCTACCTAATTATGCTATGACACTAGAGACAGATGCACGCTATTCGGATTACTTGGAGATTTCCTTTCTCCTGATGTACTTATAGGGTGTTGACATCATCAGTGTTTAGAAAGGGGAATGAGCATCCTGTGGTGTGTTTTCACAATTGCCAAAGGGATGTTCCTTTCATACACACTTACACACACACTAACCCCCCCTTCACATACACTTGCCACATTCAAACCCCTACCTAACTATGTTATGACACTAGAGATGGACGCATTAGCGGAGCGCGCTATTCGGATTACTGGGAGATTTCTTTTCTCCTGATATACTTGTAGGGTGCTGACATCATCAGTGTTTAGAAAGGGGAATGAGCATCTTGTGGTGTGTTTTCCCAGTTGCTAAAAGGGACATTTCCCTCACACAGACTTGCACACAGACCAACCCCAATCACCCACACACACACACTCTGGATAAGCTGTCATTCACTAGGGCAAACAGCCTAGTGTTGACCTCTACACCCATATGTTTAATTGTCAGATGCACATTATTTGGTGCTGATAGCAGTGTTTGCAGGTCTTTATTTCCATAGCATTCCCTGTTTGTATGAACAACTTGCGTATCTGTGGAAGATGTTTGCATATGGGGGGAATCCACTATATCATGCATGTCTCTGTAGTCATTTAAGTGTGAGCACTGTGAAGATTGCTATAATGTTGTTGGTTCCTGGAATAACATGTACATATACCAGATATGTGTGGCCAAATTCTAAACTGATATTTGGACTAAGTGTGTGAGCATGCCCAGTTCAGCCTTCCCATGGCATGTTGTGTGAAAGATGTCTCATTTATCTAAGTGTGCGAGCATGCCCAGTGTGAGCTTTCCATATGTTGAACTCTGCAGCCCATCACATTTGTGGATGAGTGTGAATTTCAACAAATATCTCCTGTTTATGGTTGTGTGCTGTGTGTCATGTTGTGTAGTTACTGTCCAACTGTATTTTGTGTGAACACAACAGGGATTATACTGTGCCTGCAGGGTTTGCATGGGATACTTTGCATACAGTTGTCAACATCCGTTCATACTGACCTAACATTGTAGTACTGTATAGTGTACTGGTTCAGTACTTTCACTGTTGTGGACAGTATCCTGGGCTTTAGTCCTATCACTGCTTTACATTTCCATACTGAGCACAACAGCCTGGTTAGGGTCCAGTTGTGCACATCTGACCATGTTGCATTATGTTCAGATATTAACTACTTACAACAGCCTCGTTCAACATCAGTAGTGTATTCTACAACATAGGTGTACATTGGCAAACACTACCGATGTGCCCTATGCCATTTCTAATGCTAGTCAGAGAGTGTGTTTGTCCTTCAACACACATTGTAAGTGTAGCTTGCCATGACATATGTCATGATTAGTATACTGTGCCCTGTCTACCCATGACATAACAGTGATACCCAGGGTAAACCTACCATCTCCCATCCACTCATTAAGATTCCTCTTGAGGAGAATCAATGAGTGACTCTATGGATAACCTGTACTGGGAGTTTACTCATGCGTGGGGGTGGCTTCTGTGTTATGGATAATGCAGTAGAGCTTGTCCTATGTATGTCAGTGCTGGGGTTCAGGTCCCTCATATGCATAGCTCACTGCCATTCAGATTGTACAAGGTGTAGCATGTTCATTGATTCCACCTTGGACATGGCTTTACACATCAGGCACAGCTTGCCTCTGGGTGGCCAGCATGGCAGTGTGTGGAGTTGCAGTCTGTTTAATCAGGCAACACATGACATCTGTTCAAGCTCTTTGATACTCCTGGTGAGGTACTGTTGTGGACTTTACAGTTGATGGAGGTGTCTGCTGAGGTACACCCCACAGGGGCTGTTCTGTCAATTGTAACACTGATGAAGGATAACTGCAGACCCACAATGACCTCCCCTTATCTAGATCTCATAACCTGCATGATTAGGTTGGTATATGGATTGTTTCTGTTAACACTACAGCCACATGTTTGTCAAATGCAGCATATCTATCACCTTGTGTCCCCAGGTCTCTCATTACATGATAAGTATGTAATGGGTTAACACCTATGTGGTAATTGTTGGTCACTTACTGTATATCCACAGGGGTTGACTATACAGTTTCCTCCATTTAACTTGCTGGCATAGCTATGGCACCAGTTGTCTGTTTCTATGTGGCCCTTTTGTGAGATGCTTGTGTCAGCTGGAGTGTCAGATATGTTGGGCAGTTTGTAGTCCTCTGCAAACATGTTCAGGCACAGTCCTTCCATGTTGGCCTGTACCTATGGGACATATATACCAAACGAGGAAGGTCCCAGGACCACACTTTGTGGGATGCCTGTTATATCTGGTTTGTAGTCTGACATGGCTGCAGCATGTCTGACCATGTCAGTTCTGTCCTTGGTCTGGTTTGCAACCCCTCTAGTGACATAGGGGTGTATATTTAAGCTGGTGAGTATATCTATATTGCACACGTAGGGTATTTTATGGAAGACTTTGCAAGGTCCAGCTACGCTGTGTGGACCACATTGCCCTCATCAGTGACCTTAATGACTGTTTCAAATGAGTCAAACATGTTTAGGGGCAGGCTCTGCACTTAAGAAAGCCACACTGGGTATGGTCCGGTGTCAGTAGATCCCCAATATCTTTCTGTCTGCGGTACATGCTGATCCTTTCCATAGCTGTGCAGACCAAGCTTCTCAGGATTCTGTGGTGGTTATTTTCAGTATTCATTCAGGCAACACCTTTGTTGAGAACAACCACTGTTGTTGTACACTGCTCTTTGGGTACATATCCTGTGGTAAGGCTGACATAATGTCAGGGAAGCAGCAGTCTGCTGTGAAAGATATTTTGCATTATGGGGGGGGGGGTTCACTGCCCCTGTCAGGTTGTATGTTGGTAATACGTCTGTGTGTTTGGTATGTTATTTGTAATATTTGTGTGATCCACAGCATATCTGTGAATTCACAAAATGCTTCCTACCATCAGTTGCAGCAGCCTTGGGATTATCCTTAGTGTCCTGTACAATTTGTATCATCATAGGTTCATAGGTTCATACTAGGCTATCCACCCTAGGGCATTTGTAAGCCTAGCCAGAGTATGTGTGGCTTTTGCCACCCCTTGCTATGTGAATAGTATGGCCATTAATGATTTACTTAGCTGTGCCTCTGTCTGGACATGACACAGTAAAGACCCACAGTGTACATCTACAATTATCCATCCATTTTGCAAGATTCCTGTTGAAGAGTGTCAGTGAGGGGCTCTGCCTAACATGTAGTGGGATTCTGTTCCAGGGTGTGGAGAGCCTCTGGGTTATGTATCTGTCCCTCCAGCACATCCTATTTCATTATGTGTTGAGGTTGACATCTCTCACTCACACAGCTCCGATGGCTTTTAGTTTTCTGGGGTGGAGCATGTACATCACTTCTGTGTTGGACATGGACTTGTACAACAGACATACAATGCCTCTGTGTAGGCAGTATGTGACTGCATTCAGCTGTGGTGTCTACAGCCAGGCAGCATATGACATATATTTGAGACCCTTTATACCTGTTGGTGAGGTAACTTTGAGGCTTTTCTAACTGCTGCAGGTGCCAGGTAATGTACATCCCAAATGAGGCATTATACTAGATTATGGGTCTGATAAGAGAACAGTATAGGGGCACAATGACCTCTGTTGACATAGACATGAATCCTTTCATGATACAGTGTCCAATATAGACAGTCTTCCTAGCCAAATTGGCAATGTGACTGTCACATAACAGGTTACTGTCCACTTGTGTCACTAGGTCCCTGATTACTCCTTCTATACATAATGGTTTACCACCTATGTGGTAATTTGTGTGTACCTTGTTTTGTATTTGGTGGTACATTCATACTGTCCACTGTCTTCAGGACAGCTGGGTGGGGTTCCTGTGTGTGAGAATGTGGTCTGTAGCATGCTACAGACTGTACAGCAGTCTTGCCTATGGTTATTTGCACATGGGTGGACTCCAATGACTTAAGCATTGTCAGTTAACTGGACGTGTGTGTGTCTGTGCTGAATATGGATACTCACCCTCCTTTTATGTTTTGTTCCAGGTTTTGGGGCCATAACACATGATATGTGGTATTACCTGGTAGTGCTGGTGTGCTGTCAGGAGGCTTGCAGCAGGTTTCTATCACTGGACAGACATCGATGTTCTCCATACTGGGGAGGGCCTCAGGAGCATACGTATTGAGGTTTACACATCTGGCATTGATCAGCATTACCCTTCTGTTTCTTTCCAGTTATGTTTTCTAGAGTGGTGGGTTAGTCTTTTCAGCCTTGCCTACAAAAGGCTCTATGGAGGTTGCAAAAGCCTTAGGCAATATACAGACACCCACGGGTAACAGGTGCAAGCCGTCCCTGGAACAGCAGCATGGCTTGTCAAGCATGACATCCCAAGCAGACAGACATTGGATCCCCTTGGAATGACACCAGTAAATGTGCCAATTGTTAAAGCTGATCATTCTGTGTTTGTACTGTGGCATCATTCATGGTGAGGGTAGGATGCTGCAAATGGTCAGTGTCATACCAGCCTGAAATACGTAATTGGATAGGACAGCTCATCTATGTCTCTTTTCATGTAGCTCTGTTTATGGAATGCCTGTATAACATTTCCTGCGGTGTGTCCCATATTCTGAACTTGCACAGAGCCTTTCATGGATTCCACATCGGTTTGTAGGGGTGCAAGCTATGCTTTACACATGTGTTTCACTGTGGTATTCTGGCCAGGGACTGGGGTCGGGATGTGTAATTACAGTGTGATTACTGTATGGTCTGGTCTTACCAGTGAGGGATACACTTCTCATCTTGCCATACAGTACACATATTGCTGATTATCACATCCAGTATGCTTACCCCTCTTGTGGAAATGTTACATTTTTCATGTCAATTTTGTTGTATGGATTCTGGGAACTTTTCTCAAACTGTGTCGGTGCTAGTATAATACAAAGAGTATAGTGACAAACTTGTCAAAAGCTGACTTCACACTTATTCAGACTGAGATGGTATCATTTAAGCCCACTGGGCCAGTGGAAACCACAACACACAATGCTGACTCCTTCACAAATACTTTCTACAGACATCTCCAAGAAAGCATGGACCATGCAATCCCAAATAAAACCAAGACACTCTCCAACAAGGGAAAGTGGCCTGTGTCGTGTACCCCAGCCATAAACGAACTGTATAACAAAAGAAGGAAACTAATGCAAGACAGAGCTAAATCTCCTAAAGGGGAGGCAGCTGTGATCAGCACTAGTAAAAAGCTACATTCTCTCTGAAAAACATCCAAGGCCAACTTTGAGAAAAAATTGCCAAAGACAATCAAGATAACCACAATGCCTTCTTCAGTTATGTCAGAAACCTGGGTGGGAACCCCCAGATATGCTCAGAGTTGGTACACAATGACAAAACTTTCACTGAACCCACAGACATTGCCAACATACTGGCAGACAGGTTCAGTGCAAATTTCTCCCCTCCCTCCACCCCAAACGGAGAAATATCTATCCCACTAGAGTCTAGCCTCCCAAACATCTCAGATGCCCAGGTGAGAGCTGCTCTCTCTAAAGCAAAAAACACAGCATCAATGGGACCGGACGGTGTCCCCGGCTGTGTGCTACACGAACTCAATGAGGAACTAAACCCACACATAAGGCTGCTGTTTAATCTTAGCCTTACTACAGGATACGTACCCAAAGAATGGCGTACGGCAACTGTGGTCCTACTCCACAAAGGCGGTGCTTCTACAGACCCCGGAAATTACCACCCCATAAGCTTAACGAGCCTTGTCTGCAAAGCTATGGAGAGGATCATAATGGAACTCATAAATAAAGACACTGGGGACCTACAGACACTGGATCCTACCCAATTTGGCTTTCTCAAGGGCAGATCCTGCCTCTTGAACTTGGTCGATTTTTTCTAAACAGTCACTAAGGCCATTGATGAGGGTAGGGCAGTTCACACAGCCTACCTTGACCTAGCATAAGCGTTCAACACAATACCGCACTCGGGCATCATAGAAAAGCTCACCAGCTTAGATGTAAACACATATGTCACAAGATGGGTTGCAAACTGGCTCAAGGACAGAGCCCACAGGGTTAGAGTTGCTGGTGCCATGTCAGACTCTAAGCCGGTCACAAGCGGTGTCCCACAGGGCTCAGTCCTGGGCCCCCTCTTGTTCGGCATTTATTTTTCTGAGGTGCAGGCAAACATAGGGGGATTGTGGCTGACAAAATTTGCAGATGACTGCAAACTGGGCGCCATAATTGACACTCCATCAGACACAGACATCCTTCAGAGAGGTCTCATAGAAATGGATAACTGGTGCCAGAGCCATGGCCTTAAGCTAAATGCCAAAAAATGTATAGTCATACCCTTTGGGAAAAACAAGGTAACCCCTAATTACCACATAGGTGGTAATCCATTAAACACGGAAGAAGTTATCAGGGACCTGGGGACCCAAGTTGACAGTAACCTCTCTTTTAACACTCACATTGCCAAAGTGGTTAGGAAGACCTTCTACATTGCCCACCTGATCATGAAGGGATTCACATCCAGATCAGGAGAGGTCATTGTACCCCTGCACTCTTCACTTATCAGAGCAATGATTGAGTGCAACGCCCCATTCGGAATGTACCTTACCCGACACCTGCAGCAGTTGGAAAGACCCCAAAATTTCCTCACCAAAAGGATAAAGGGGCTCAAACATATGTCATACACAGCCCGACTGAAGAAACTCCAGCTCTATTCAGTCGCATACCGTCTGCTCAGAGGTGATCTGTGCCTGACATACAAGGCCATGTCCAACACGGAATTAATGGACATGCTCCACCTCAAAAAATCAAAATCCACCAGAGCCACGAGAGCAAGAGACTTAAACCTCAACAAGGATATAAATAGGATGTGCTGAAGGGACAGATTCATCACCCAGAGACTCCCTACACTATGGAACAGAATCCCAGTCCATGTGAGGCAGAGCCCCTCACTGACTCTGTTCAAGAGAAATCTTGACGAGTGGATAGGAGATCGTAGGTTTACCCCGGGAAGCATCTCTGTGTCACTGCTGGACAGAGGCACAGCAAACTAATGGGTATAGTATTCTCATCCTAAGGGGTGGTGAAAGCCACACACACTCTGGCTAGGCTTATAAATGCCCTAGGGCAGATAGCCTAGTATGAACCTATGAACCTATGACACTGAATGCCAAGTGATGTGTAGTCATCCCCTTTGGGAGGAACAAAGTACCCATAAACTAACACATAGACAGCAACCCAAGTAGACAGTGACCTCTCATTTGACACCCATGTTGCCAAAGTGGTTAGAAAGACTTTCTATCTTGCCCACCTTATAATGAAGGGTTTTCCATCCAGATCAAAGGAGGTCATTGTACCCCTATACTCCTCCCTTATCAGGCCCATGATTGAATACAAAGCCCCATTTGGTATGTACCTCACCCAGCACTTTCAACAGCTGGAGAGACCCCAAAAGTACATCACCAAGAGGATCAAAGGTCTACAACATATGTCATATGCTTCCAGACTAAAGATACTCCAGCTCTATTCAGTAGCATCCCGCCTACTTACAGGTGACCTATGCCTGACATACAAGGCCATGTCCAATCAGGATTTGATGAACATGCTCCACCGCAAACAATCCAAATCCACCAGAACCATGAGAGCTAAAGATTCGAACCTCAGCACAAACATGAATAGGACATGCGGGAGGGACAGATTCCTAACTCAGAGGCTTCCCACACTCTGGAACAGAATCCCAGTTCATGTTAGACAGAGCCCCTCACTGACTGTCTTCAAGATAAATCTGGAGAAGTGGATGTGAGATCATAGCTTTACCCCAGGGGTCCTCCCTGTGTCACTACTAGACAACGGCACAGTCAATTAATTCTATTAAGTAGAGGGCTCATCGATGTGTCACTACTAAGTCAGAGGCACAGTATTCAGAATCTATTCTGTACACTTATTACCACTATAAGGGGTGGCAATAGCCACATCACTATGGCTAGGCTTATAAATGCGCTAGGGCAGATAGCCTAGTACTAAACTATGGAACTATTAAACTATAGTGCATGTCTAGGTATTTTCAGTCAATCAATATAATGTTGTTTTGGGGGCTTGATATCTTCATGTATTCCACCATAGGCCTGGTGCAGTTCCTGCTATTAGGACAGTGGTTTGCAGCAGGCTATATACTGGTAGGCAGTTTTAGCCATTGGTATTTGACCATGGCTAATCCATGCTGCTTCTTGTTGTGGTACCAACATGGGGGTGTGGTTATCCATGACATTTATTGCTAGTCACCCTCATTTTGTAGCTTGTTCCATGTTTTGCAGCTGTACAGCACTGTATAAGGTGTGACCTGATAGTGTTAGGGTGCTGATATGAGCTTTGACCCAGTTTTCTATTACAGCACTGATATCTACATTCTCCATACTGTGTGCATTTACACTGCACGCATCTTGCTGTTTAGACTTCTGGCATTGGGTAGCATTACATCTAGGTTCCTATCCCTTGTGGTACCTATGAAGGTGGGTTTGTGTTTTGAGAGTTACATATTCAGGGCATGCTGTGGGTACTGATGGCCTTTGCCAGTATCCATGGGGCATGGACTGCTAGGTACACACCACCCCTGGCAGGTGGGGCATCATGTCATGCTCCGCATGTCTTCCCAGCCTGAAACACATTGGCTCCCCTTTGACTAACTGCATTACTTCAGCCACTTATTGCACTTGATCATCCCATCGTCATTTTGTGGTTCATGATTGGTGAGGGTGGATGTTAGTCAGGGTCCTCAGGTGTGCATATGGTACTTGGTGTTACATTACTTAACACACAGCATTCTTGCCTCAGGTGGTGCTGCAGGGCTGCCTCTGTCGGATGCACATATCACTGTCCCTGTACATGTGTGTGAGCAGGTCATGTCAATGTAGACATCCATGTTATTATTTGAGTGAGTCGGAGGGGGTATCAGTCCCAGTGTCCCTACTGAGCCAGTGTATGTGCTAAGGCCAGGGCATACTGGGCACGCCTCCTTCTGCCTACTGGGGCAAGGTCAGGTTGTTCCTCCTCCGAGTCACCCTCTGCCTGTGCTGGCCTTGGCAATGGTGGGGGGATGTTTGGCCCAGCCCTATGCTGGTCCTGCTGCAGCTGTTTCCGCAGGATCATATTATGTAGCATAGCACATATCATGATCATTTGGGTACATGTAGTTGGTGTGTACTGCAAGGCACCACCAGATGTGTCCAGACACTGGAACCGTGACTTGAGCAGCCCAAACACACGCTCTATGACATTACATGTTTGTGCGTGTGCCTCATTATGGCGTTACTGTTCAGGTGTGTGTGCGTTTCTGATGGGTGTCATCAGCCATGGCTCCAGTGCATAACCTGCATCCCCCGCTAGGTGTCCGTGTGGGAAGTCCCCACTGGCAAATGATTGGTACAGCTGCGTCAGATGCCAGATGTGGGAATCATGGGAGCTCCCAGGGCAGCCAGCACACACATTCATTATTATGCCCTGGGCATCACACACAACCTGGCAGTTGATGGAGGGGAATCCCTTGTGGTTAATGTAGGCTCTACCCCGCTCACCAGCTGGTGCTTTGATGCGTATGTGCGTGCAGTCTATTGCACCCAGTACCTCAGGGTATCCCGCTGTTTGCTGGAAGAGACGCATATTGCTGGCCACAACATCACGGGCATTGGGGAAATATACATGATCACTGACATGTGCTGACATGGCATCCAGGAACTGGTGCAGTACCCTGGAGGCTGATGCCTGTGATATCCCCATCATATCGCCAGTTGGTCTCTGGAAGGTACCTGTTGCTAGAATTCTTAAGCCAACACATACCTTGGTTTCCACTGGGATGGGTTCCCCTCTGTTGGTTCTGTGTGTGAGGCGTGGCCTGCACAGCTCAACAATTTGCTGCAGAAGGTCTCTGTCCACTCTGTAGCGCTCTACTATCTCCAGCTCATGTAACCCATGGTAGTTGACCCTGGGCCTGTATACTCTTCTCCTTCTCCTCAGTCTGAGTTGTCTGTCAGCATCTGCATTGTCACCACCCTCAGCAATTCGCCTATGTCTGATTATAACAGCTATGGCAGCCCCTAGCATTTCTGCTCTGAGTTCAGCTTTTTCAGTTTTCAATTGTGATAGCTTACTCCTGTCTTGCAGTATCTCTTGAGAGAAACACCCTGCAGTGCTGTTTAAAGTGTTTTAAGTGCTGGGTTGGGCTTCTAGTCTGCCTGTGTAATTGCCTGCTTCCACTTGTTATCACCAATTAACTCCAACAGTATTCCCTGACAGTTTCCTAGTAATCTGGTTGTTTCCTTTTTCCTCTCTGTTTCCTCAGGGGGAGCAATGTGCACACCAGCATAAGCACGCTCACAGTGGCTTACACCCGCACACACATACTTACATGGTTTGGATTTGGCTGATTCATGGTAAAACACGTGCACACAGCCTTATACATTAGGCAACAGGCTTCCTGATGTTTACATTGCCTTACACACGTGCACGCCCGCGCAAACCGTTTTAAACGGTTTGCAACACGCTCCCACATGGTGAGCCTGCCTTACACGCGTGCACACGCGTGCATGCACGTATATCAAGAAATTTTGAGTGTAGGGATAGTGTACACCCTCTATTTCTTGACTTTCCTAGTGTTCTGTTGGGACACACCTCTCTCCCTGATGTCTGTCTGTCATCTGTCACGTTACACTGCTCTCCAATGTGATACATTTATTTCTATCATCCCCCCCCGTGATGTCACCTACCTCTTACTCTATTCCTCCCCCTTCTGTAACTCTTACACTACTCGAAAAGTGCTCATTAGCTATGTGGCAGTGTGATTCAGTATTGTAACCCTCATTTACATAGGATTGCCTAGTAATGCTTTGTTACATCTCTTACACTGAGTTTCCCCCCTTGGCAACCACTACACGGTAGCCATGTTGTTTTGGGTCTGCTAGTCCCTGCATTGTCATTCCATGTACTACATAAAACCCACAATTGTGGGCTTATAAGCTTCGGTTTTCACTTTTAGGCAGTGCACCCTGTTTGCACGGGTGTGCGCTGCAGTTAAACATCAAAATCCCCCGAAAAAAAAAAGTGTTTTTAAATAATTTTGCATCAGTTTTGAATGCCAATAGCCACATATTTGGCCATTGGCATGCTAGATGACACATATGCAACTTTTATTTGGAGCTGACATAGCTCCATTGTAAATTTTGCAGAAATGTACTCAGTTGTCAGCTGAGTACATTTCTGCAGCTAAAACATCCGTTACACGGACTGGTTTGGGCTTCCTGGATCGCTCAAATACCTAATTTGCATATCTTTGAGCTGCAAATGAGGTATTGAGCATTTCCACACCCAGTCCGTGTAAGAGACGTTTTAGCTAGTCTCTTACACGGAGGTTTGGGCTGTTCCTGGATCGGGAGGCTTACACGGAGGCTTACACTACTCTTAAACTCTGTGTAAGCCTTCGTGAATCCTGCCCATGGTCAGTATACACAGAAATTACAATAGACATGTTTTTACAGTTGATGCATCACATCAACAGTTACAGTGGGGAGAACAAACAAGAAAATATTAATTAAAAAATAAAGGTAATTAATAGATCTGTGGTGTACAGCTGAAATTTGGAACATAGGTAGAATACATACATAGTACATAGGTACAGTACATACATTGTACATTAGCCAGTGTTTGTGAGTAAGAGTGAAAACTATTAACAAGTACTCTAGGTTTAGTATGTGTACCTTATCTGCTTTCACTACCCTGGGGAGCAGTCATGTCACTGCCAATTTTGCTTGAGATGTTGCCTAATGAGGTTTTTAAAGGATGCTTTGGATGATGTGTTTTGTATGCTAGTGGGGAGATAGTTCAATTTTCTAGCCATTGAACTACTATATAGCATTTCTCCAGAGCTATTGCAGCTGTTGGTGACTTCTAGTAGTAGTTTGCTTGATGATCTAAGAGGCCTTTTGGCTGAGTGATGTTGTACTAGGTTTTTGAGGGTAGGACATTCATTGGGCAGGTAATAAATAGCATGACAGAGGCAGAGCTGATTGTAGGTTAGGAGGTTGGGCGGTTCAAGCCAGTGGAGCTGTCTCAAAGCAGTACAGTGATGAGTTCTATATGAGCAATTTGCAGCAAAGTGGGCAATTCTGTTATAGCGGGCTTCCATTTTGCTTAGTTCAGTTTTGTTGAGATTAGTCAGAATGGGAGATGCATAGAGTAGGGTGGATAGAAGTTGGGAGCAAGCAATGGCTTATCTTGTGTTGCTAGTAAGAAATGGTTTGATATGGTAGAGTGATCCCAGTTTGGCATGTACTTTTTTTAAAGTTAAGTTGAGATGACTATCAAATTTTAGGTGGGAGTCTATGGTTATTCCTAATAGCTTAGCCTGTGCCACTGGAGTGATTGGAGTAGCATTTGTGGAGTAGATAGTGAATTGACTGCTGTCAGTGTTTTTGTTAGAACTGGTTATAATCATAAGCTGAGATTTCTTTGGATTGAGGATAAATTGGGCTTTGGTAAAGTAGTTTTCAATGTTAGAGATTGCTAGTTTAGTTGTTTGCAGGAGGGTGTGAATGTTTTGTGCAGCACAGATTAAGGTAGTATCATCTGCATACTGAATGATAGATGCATGGTGTGTGGAGGTTTGGAGGTCATTTGTAAAGATTGTGAATAGTAGTGGTCCTAAGACAGAACCCTGTGGGACTACTATAGTTATGGGCAGCTGAGGAGATAATTTGTCCATTTCACAGCTTGGTACCTGTCAGTTAAGTAGCTTTGGAACCAGGTAACAGTGGAATTTGATAGGTGATATTGGTTTAGTTTGTTTAGCGTGATTTGGTGCAAGACTGTATCAAATACTTTGGACATATCCAAAAAAAGAGTTGACACCTGCAGGCCTTCGTTTTTGAGATGGTTTACTGTGTCTGGGAAGCAGAGGAGAGCTGTAGTGGTACTATGAGCAGGTCTGAAACTATGTTGAGTAGGTGACAGGATGTTGCTGTCTAGGAGATATTTTAGCACCTGGGTATGGATGTATTTTTCTAGGATTTTGGCCAGGGGGAGAGTATAGCAATGGGTCTGTAGATATTAAGTTCAGTGGAGGTCCCACCTTTATGTATGGGTGTAACATAGGATATTTCCAGAGTTTGGGCACATAGCTTTCGATAATTGATCTGTTTATGAGAGTGGAGATTGGGACAGCAATAGCATCTGCTGTGAGTTTCAAGAAATAGCTGGGGAGTAGGTCAGCTGCTGTTGATGAGTTTTTCTTTAGTTGGAGACCATGCTTTTGATTGAAGTGGTGGAAACTGTTTTGAGGATAAAGCTTGTATTAGTGTTATTTGTGTTGGGGGGACAGTGAGGTTGGAACTGTCCTGTGATACTAAGGATAGAATTGAGTTTGTAAAGTGGGAGTTTAATTGTGTTTCAATGGGAACTTTAGTGTCAGGGGTGGTTGGTTTGGGGTAGCCTTTTGAGTGGCTTTTAGTAGCTGGTTTACATTTTTCCAAAATTTTTGGGGGTTGTGTTGATATTTAGTTTGTGATGTCATGTAGAATGAGTTTTTGTCCAGCCTAATGCCTTTTTTTGCATGGTTGCACAGTTCTTGGTATTTAATTAGGCTTTGTGCTTCTTTGTTTTTTTTTTTTTTTATAGTAAATCTGGACTTGAGGATTTGTTTGGTTTCTTTACTGAGCCAGGGGTCTGTAGATTTATGGCCACTGACCATATGGACATAGATGAAAAGAGACTGTAGGGTGTCCATTTGGAAGTAAAAGAACTAAAATGGCAGGTTTTATTGAGAGCAGGCAAGTGGCCGGGCATCAATGAAATAACTTCCATCACACCTGTTTTAAAACTCAAAGCCATAGAAAGAAACAAAATAGTTGAAGAGGCAGTATGATATTTAGCATGAATAAATAGTATACAATCATTCCCTATTGTGTGTGTGTATATATATATATATATATATGTATATATATATATATATATATATATATATATATATATATATATATATATATATTGTAACATTTACAAGAAGATGTGTATTCTGCATATCCTAGATGCATTAAGAACAGCATGTATATATTTATTTTTTTCATTTATTTTTTATTTACACAATATTTAAGGTTTATGATTTATGTATAACAGTTTGGCACAATTACAAATGTTTAGAATTTTTTATACATATAATATATAGGTCAGAGAACTTCAATTTATCATGGCATATGAGGGATTAATTTTCTTGAGATGATGTCTGTAGTTTCATCCAATCAGAAAGTAGAGTGTACTATTTACATTTCAGATTGATTTTATTCATTTAGTAACACAAAGGAAGCCAGCACCATGCCAGTAAAGCGTTTATTGCGATCTGGTACCTCGGCTTTTCGCCTTCAAATGGATCACAAATACATGGTGCTGTTAACTCTTATTTATACAAATCTTTCCTTAGTTAACCAGCACCAATTAATCAATCAACATTTTCTAAATAAATTTAAAGTGCTCTGCCAACATTTTATTATACATATCTTAAACATTAAAAACAAGATATCAGCAATTATAACTTCATGTTTACTATTATTGAGTTAATAAATTCAATATATAATTATTCTATTATCAAATATATTTCATAATATGACAGTATGTGTATATGAAAGAGAATTGATTTAAATAACTTCAAATAATAAAATGAAATAGTTGATATAAAAATAGTTGATAAAATCTACTTATAGAAGTTAAATCTTCTCCATTTGTATACACATATAGTTGCACATATGTGTATACATATATATATATATATACATTTTCTTAAATAATTTTGTATATTTGGAAGACATAGGATATTTCTTAGTGTCACACTGGTTCTTTTCATTTTATTATTTGAAGTTATTTAAATCAATTCTCTTTCATATACACATACTGTCATATTATGAAATATATTTGATAATAGAATAATTATATATTGAATTTATTAACTCAATAATAGTAAACATGAAGTTATAATTGCTGATATCTTGTTTTTAATGTTTAAGATATGTATAATAAAATGTTGGCAGAGCACTTTAAATTTATTTAGAAAATGTTGATTGATTAATTGGTGCTGGTTAACTAAGGAAAGATTTGTATAAATAAGAGTTAACAGCACCATGTATTTGTGATCCATTTGAAGGCCGAGGTACCAGATCGCAATAAACGCTTTACTGGCATGGTGCTGGCTTCCTTTGTGTTATTATTCGTGGTTGCTGATTTTCACTAGTGTTTGTGGATTTGATTTGGTTTCCTTGCAAGCACCTGTTTGCCAGTGATTATGCTGCCGAGTGGAGCTACTAACCCAGCGGGTGCTTCTTGCTTTGCTGAGATAGTAAGTGAAAGAGAAAAAAAGTTTTGCAGTTCCAATTTTGATGTCTGGAACATGGGTACAAACAAGCAGACTGATGATCGGTTCTGTTCATTGGAGAGGCTAATGAACAAGGAAATTGCCTTGTTCTTAGACACTTGCCTTTTGGAAAAATACGTAGACCTAAATCTAACTCCTAGAGGTCTGCGTATTGAGAAGTTACCCACTGCTGAATTTACTGAAGAGGAACAGGATCTGCTCAATGAATGGAAAGCGGCATCTCTTGAATGCACTAATAAGTGGCTCCGCATATTAATGAAGCGGAACCAGAGAGTGCACGAGAAGCTAAAAAAGGAAATTCTGCATTTACAGGATGAGGTGGTGGGGGAGTCCTGTTTTAAAATGCAGTTCACTAAAATCACTGATAAAATCAGTAAACTGGAAACAGAGATTTTATCACGCAAAAGAAACAAACTCATACGCGACATGAAGGACTACGGGAGTGGAGTCTTATTTTCATGGCAACGCGATACTTCACGCAGCAGATCCAAGGTTCGAAAAAACCCGCAAAACCAACGGACACAGCGCAGTGTTTCAGCGTCTTCAGGGGAACGGGAAAAGAATCATGTTAGAAATGCGACTTTTTCTAATTGTACCAATGGACAAAGTGATTTTGATAGTATGAATGGCTCATCCTCTAACATTCCTGCCGCTGATACTTCCTTTCAGACCAATAAATCTGGTCGAGGGAGAAATGGAAGAAAGGGCAGAAATCGTCTTAAGGAATGAGCTAGTAAGTAATTTACATGATGACAGTTTATGCGTGGTTAACTTGTCTGATTTAATTGTTAGCCAAGCTATGAGTTCAGTCCTACTGAAGGGAAGTAAGTTTGTACCAACGTTTTTTCCCTCATTAAGTGACATTTATTTTGATCTTAAGAAATTTATAAGAAAATTGTATTTGAAAGTCTTTTTCTATAATGACAATAGTACAAATGTAAATGATGAAATCTGTGATACTGATGTTTATGATATCACTAATGAAAGTGTTGATAATGAATTACTAAACTTATCAGTTTATGATTATGAAAATGCTGATTTTGATTTAGTTTATGAAGACATACCTAATAATATTGAGGATGGTGAAATGTTTTTTACGGGCTATGGCAAATTGACTGTTCCACCTATAGCATCTGAGAGTACTTTTACACCTAATATTAAAGTGCCAGCTATTTCAACCTTTTTCAAAATAGTATTTAAGGAGATTACAGTGTTAATGGAGAGTCTGAAAAATGTGTCTAAGTATTATAATTTAAACAAAGAAGAATGGATGGCATTAAAATATTTGAAAAAAATTAAAACAGAGTTCATTTTCAAATGTGCAGACAAAGGTGGCAATTGGGTAATTTCAAATAGAACTGACTACTGTGAAATGGTTTTTGACTTGTTAAAGAATCAAGATGAATACTTGTGTTTAAGTAATGACCCAATTGTTGAATTTAACAGCGAATTGTTGAATCTTTTGGAAAGAGGGGAGCGTCTTGGTTTCCTTAATCAAAGTGATGTAGGAAAGCTATATGTTAAAAAACCAATGACACCAACCTTCTATGCATTACCAAAAGTGCAAAAAACTTAATAAAGCCACCAGGGAGACCTATAGTCTCAGGCAAAGAATCCTTTTTGAGTAAAGTTAATATTTTTTTGGACTTCCATTTAAAAAGTCACCTGTCCAAAATTTCAGCTCACATCCTTAATACTCAGGATTTATTAGATAAAATTAGTGAAATCAAATGGATAAACAGCTATTATTGGGTAACCATAGATGTGAAGGCATTATACACTAACATTAATAGAAGGTGGGGACTCGAAGCTGTTCAAAAAATGTTGGGAGATGGTCCTAGAACCTCATTCCTGATACTATTGTTAGAATTTTGTCTTTCCCATAATTACTTTTGTTTCAATAAAGATTTTTTTTCTTCAGATTAAAGGGACGGCTATGGGGGCTGCCTTTGCGCCCTCATATGCCATACTCTATATGGATTATTTTGAAAAGTTATACATCTACTCAACTTCTTTCTATCAAAATAATGTAATATTTTACAAACGGTTTATTGATGATCTTATACTAATATGTAGTGGTGAGATTTTTGAATTTCTAGAATTTTTTGAGGAATTAAATAACAATGATCATGGTATAAAATTTTCTCATGAAATTGATAGAGATAAGATCAATTTCCTTGATATAACTTTGTTTCATGAAGATGGTAAAATAGGATACAGACCTTATAGGAAAGCAACTTCTGTAAATATGTTTTTACATGCAGAAAGTATGCATCCGGATCATTTGATTTGGTCTCTTCCCCTTGGTGAATTCCAAAGGATTTTCAATCACACTAGTGATGTTAATGATAGATATTTTGAACTAAGCAAGGTTGAATCAAGACTATCTAAGAGAGGCTATAGAAGTGATCATTTGTTATTTTCAAAAAATAAAGTACTAGGAATCACAGATCACTTAGAATATGAAGATCAAAGACAGGTTAGACAGGAGAGACGAAGTTCATCAATTAGAGAAATAAGAAATAATATTACATTCAGGGGAAGAAGTACAGATAATATAAAGACTGGTGAGTCTAATTTATTTTTTGTTACAAAATACTCTCCTTTATCTAAAGAAATGAGCAATATCATAAGAAAATATTGGTATCTGATTTGTGAGGATGAAAACATAGGTTCTATATTTCCCAAACATATAATTTTTTCTTATAAAAGAGGCAAAAATTTAAAGGAATTACTAAATTACAACTTCTCTAGTAAAGGTAAGGTGGTAACTAATGATAGTATTGTAGGCACCTTTCCATGTGGACAGTGTAGTGTTTGTAGCAGGGTCAACAATGCAACTAATATTAATGGAATGTCCTTTAAAGCTAGACATTTTTTCAACTGTAAATCTACGGGAGTGGTATATTTATTGGGTTGTTCATGTCTGAATATGTGGTATATAGGTCAGACTAAAAGGATGGTGCGTGTTCGAGTTTTGGAACATATAAAAGATATTAGGAACAAAAATGATTATAGTCCGGTGGCCAAACACTTTTTGGAAAAACATAAAGGTGACGCAAGTAGTTTACAATTTTGTGTGTTGGGCAAACCCTTTAATTGTGAAAATGGGGGGACTATTAGTTCAAAAATTACTCAAATTAGAGACCAGGATGATTCTTAAATTTAACACATTGAAACCACATGGACTAAATTTGGAATTAAGCATTTAATATTAATCAGTTATGTACACACATATATATTTTTTTTTACACAAGTCATTATAGATTAATTAAATAGTTGATATAAAAATAGTTGATAAAATCTACTTATAAAAGTTAAATCTTCTCCATTTGTATACACATATAGTTGCACATATGTGTATACATATATATATATATACATTTTCTTAAATAATTTTGTATATTTGGAAGACATAGGATATTTCTTAGTGTCACACTGGTTCTTTTCATTTTATTATTTGAAGTTATTTAAATCAATTCTCGTTCATATACACATACTGTCATATTATGAAATATATTTGATAATAGAATAATTATATATTGAATTTATTAACTCAATAATAGTAAACATGAAGTTATAATTGCTGATATCTTGTTTTTAATGTTTAAGATATGTATAATAAAATGTTGGCGGAGCACTTTAAATTTATTTAGAAAATGTTGATTGATTAATTGGTGCTGGTTAACTAAGGAAAGATTTGTATAAATAAGAGTTAACAGCACCATGTATTTGTGATCCATTTGAAGGCGAAAAGCCGAGGTATCAGATCGCAATAAACGCTTTACTGGCATGGTGCTGGCTTCCTTTGTGTTATTATTCGTGGTTGCTGCTTTTCACTAGTGTTTGTGGATTTGATTTTATTCATTTGTCTGATGAAGTTTACAAGAGTCTTCATCCCACCAGGACAAAATATAACATTGTTAAGTTCCAGGGCTACAGTTTAGCTAGGATCACCATGAAAATGGAACCCTTGCTTAAGAACCTATATGATCTTGAAAATTAGTTTTGGTGAGGGGATATGAAAGCAATATGTTAAGAAGCATTTAGAACCTATAATTGAACTAAAAAGTACAAATGCACCATCACTTAACAGTCCTTGTAGGAGGATGTTAAAGAAATCTATGGACAACAAATCTAAAGGCAATTAAATCTTGATTTTTACTGTTGACTATCACAGCATAATTAATGTTATTAGAGAGAAATGGGCCATAATTACTGAAAGCTCATAT
The DNA here is from genome assembly GCF_019279795.1 of Protopterus annectens. Classification (NCBI taxonomy): domain Eukaryota; kingdom Metazoa; phylum Chordata; order Ceratodontiformes; family Protopteridae; genus Protopterus; species Protopterus annectens. Next base: position 535,470,197 of record NC_056745.1, on the reverse strand, counting down.
TTAATGGAGAAGCTCCTTCTTTTGTGTACAGGAAAGCCAGAAACATCAGGAGTTGGATTGAAGGTAGGCCCAGACTACAGGATACATGCATCAATAAGTGTGGAGCCAACTGTGTCTTTTGTCAGCACATACAGGAGGGAGACATGTTTTTCTGCCCTTATTTAAAGAAATGGATTAAAACTAACTCAAGAGGTGACTATGTTAATAAGCTGGTCTTATACTGCAATTTGTCTCAAGTTTTTAGTTTCAGTTTTAGGTAGCACAGTCTCTGATTACACTATGGTGCTAAGGAGGAAGGGGTGCTTGGTTAAAGGAATGAGTGTAATGCTTTTATTGCTCTTAACAGAACTATCCTCTGTAACTACTCCCTTGCGCAAAGTAACCTGATTATATATAAATGAGGAATGTTTTTGATGCTTTTCATTATACTCAGCTGAGATTGCTTGTTTATGTGTTCAGTAAAGGCTATTTCATTTTAACTCAGCTGTGGAGTACCTACTATTTTCTATTATGTTATTTTGTACATATTTTACAGTTCAAATGTTATCAATGAACTAGGTGAGTAACAAAATTCAGGAAGTGAACATCACATCCTCCACACTGCAATGTTTCTTCTTGGTTTGTCTTTGAACCAGTATAGGTCGCATACTGGGTTTTCTGAGACTTTGAGGGATTCCACCAATTTGTCTTTTTAAAGTACTGAAGAAAATGGCACCCAGGGTGCTGTTGGTCAAATGTGTGAATGGGAAGCAGAGACTTTTGATAACTGGCCAGCTGTTATATCGTGGGCAAGATATAACCAAAATACCTTAGGCTACTGCAACAGTTATAGTGATGAACATTGTGCCTTTTGTAAATCATCAACCAGACAGCCTTTTAACAAAAATAATTATATGACCTCAGTGAATTCAGAGAGACAAAATCTTCAGGGGAATCTTGGAACACTTGTTGAGATTTATAACAGTGGGTCTGATGCATGCTGCAGTCTATGTCAGATATTGTCACAAATGCAAGTTTGTCACATACACATATATCTCCAGGAGGCAGAAATATAGCTAGGTCATCTGGTACTTTGTGCAAGGATGGCTGTCCTTGAAGACCTAAAAATAAAGTGCTTTGGCTCTGAAATTTTAGCAAGCTGTTTGATATGCTTGCTATAAATGAAACAAGCAGTTTTTTAGTTATATAACAGCATTTAGCACCTACATCTGTGACTGTAAATACAGCATCAGCATTAATTTTCTGCATTCTTGACATCTGGCATCTCCCACTCACACCATCTAGTTTGTGCCCTGGAATGCTGTCCCCTTTGTCCCACATCAGTTGCAACTCTATGACTAGGCTTTTTGTGTTAGATGTTGCATGGTTATTTTATTTTTATTCATTTGAATTTACCGACTCGGCTACAGTCCTGATCACAGCAGACCAATTTTAGTCTTATCTTAGATACATAAACAGAAGTTGAACAATAAAGTCTATTGTAGTAAGAAGAAACCACAAAAGCAGTCAAGTTTGAAGTTTACAGTATGAGACTTATAGTAACATTATTGATTATCAGGAACAGAATAAAATGTGTCAAGAGTACAGTTCAAGTTCATATTTAACACATAAAAGTAACAGCCACTTTCTTGTTCTATTTATGTTCTATTATCTTAGCTTCAGTTTGTGATATTTTTATCCTGAAAAAAATACAAATATATATTTTTGTTTTGTTTTGTCTGTATGAATAGTATAAGCTTACTGTACTACCATTGTTATATACTTTTAGATACAATGTCAAGGAACTTGCATTTGAACTCCTATTGTAATTGTAATATGTACAAATATATAATTATGTAATCTTCCTTGGAGCTTTTCTCCATGGGTCTCTGCTGAAAACGGGCTTCTGGCCCAGTCGGTCACTAGCCGGTTATCAAACATAAATAAATAAATAAATATTTGTGTAACTCAGGAGGACAAATTCCTCACAATTTATTACATCTACTTAGAACATACTAACAGAAGTAGCCAGCTGTATAAAATTTGGAATAGCCTGAATCAAACTGTTGTGAAAATCAGGCCATGCTTTGGAGCCACATTTAAAAATGTAGTCTTTTCAAAGCTGCCATACTATAGCAGAGCTGACCACACATTTGATAAGATTCTGAGGTAATTTATATATTTTTAACTTCAGCATTTGACAGGGTCATACACATACCACTGATCAATAAATTAGTAAAACTAGGTATTGATGTACTCTTGATAAGATGGATAGCTGCATGGCTTACAAATAGGACATGGCAAGTATCATACAGCAACTGGACAGGCAAAATCCTTGGTTACAGTCAGGGTGTCCCACATGGCTCTGTCCTAGGCCCTTACTTGTTTAGATTTGCCCCCGGATTCATGAAGCTCGGTGCAAGGCCGGTGTAAGGCGTGCGCTGGCAGTGCAGTGTATAATCGGTGTAGCAGCGAAACATGCATAGTAATGAGTGCACGCCACAACCACAAACACGTGCAGAGGGCACGTGCGCGAGCCCAAGTAGGATGCACCCGTAGGCATGGCCAAGCCAGCAGGCGAGGAACAACCTAAAGTGCTGACTGTCACAGGCTGCCTGCAATAGTAACCGCACCAGCCAGTGTCCGTGGATAATGAAACGTACTCAGAGTATGCAACATAGTATCCGTGTACACAAAACGGAGAACCAAACATTAACCCACGAAGTCCAAATTGTACCCGTCCAAGGAACAAAGGATATGCGTAATACCATGTCCATCACGCAATGCACTGTCAGTGGGCATACACAGTGAAGGTGTACCGCAGCATGTCAGCGCGCTGCACCTACACACAAGTAGCCCCATGGGCATGGTCACCAGCAGTAGTGAGAGTACACAGCCGGGCAGCCGTGTCTACATAACAACCAGAAGGAAACCAGATACCCTAAACACAGACAAACATGTGCATAGCAACATGTACTACACCCAGCAACATGCCCGTCGCATACACATAGGACGGCGTATGCCGAAGCGTAATATCCAGAAGCAGAACCCATGCATGCAAAAGTAATACACAACAGCCCCATCATAGCACGTAACCCACACCCATGTACGACCGTGCACTCAACCCAGCTAGCAGCCTTGCGCAGCTGCACACCTACACACAGTGGGTATACCTCAAATGTAGTATGAAGTATTGTCCTAGGCAGTGCCACGCGGGCAAATATGTACCCCACATGTCAACATCCCACCTCAGGTACTGATATCCAAATGGCTGCATGTGAATGTGTCGGCAGAATGTGTACATCCTGCATGTGGTATGGACCTGTCGAAACCCCATAGGCGTTCACACGCCACGGTGTCCATAACCGTACACAACTGGGCAAAGCAGTATGTACAGCCACCGTACCGATGATTAGCTATGCAGACATGTCAAACACAACACATAGGGTGGAACATCTGCCCACCAAGCAGGACACCCCAACAGGGTGCCACATGCACAGAAGGTGAAGGTGGGACATCACACGTAGAGAATAGTGGTGCCGGATGGCCAAACACCCACGGCCAATGCAAAGGATTGAATAACATGTATATGCCTGGATGAATGTGTATGTCATATCATGGGAATAGGCTAAGCTATCCAACATAATAGCCATGCGTACCAGATAAAAAACTGCCAGTAACACGCAGTAGTAATGCAGGAAGGCATACACGACTGTGGGAATATCACAGGACATATGGCATGTGCCAAGTGTTGACTCATGACACGGATGTCCAGGATGGGGCTCCCTGCAAAGAGGAACATGTGCCAACCCCACCCACCACAGATGTATCGGCAGTGGAAACCCAACCCAAACACACACCAACACCACCGTCCATCCCACGATAGCAACGGAGGCTGGTCAAAGACCACCATGATGCGTGCACAAACAGAGACACGTGTAACCGTTGCCCCGACAACCCCCCACATGCCAACAAATAATAGCATGGACATATGCATTTAATGCTGTGAAGGATGTGTGGTAGTCCCCAGTATCACAGAGGTAGGTACACAGATACACTGTCATCAATCGTGACATATGTGCACTGTACACAGCATACCCGCAGGTAATACATAGTTCAATCATGTGCCACAGAAATATCCACATACGAATGAGGACAGGGGATAGACAAGTGTGAATGGGACAAACTATGAACATAGGTTCATAGGTTCATAGGTTCATAGTAGGTAATCCGCCCAAGGGCATCTATAAGCCTAGCCCATAGTTATGTTGCCTTTGCCACCCCTTCAGTTGGAAGAAAACTATCCTATTACATTGCTGTACCTCTGTCAAGCAGTGACACTGAAGTAATCCCTGGGGTATATCTGCAATCTCCCATCCATTGGTCAAGATTCCCCTCGAACAAGGCCAGCGAGGTGCTCTGCCTCACATGTACTGGGATGTTGTTCCACAGCATAGTGAGTGTCTGGGTGATGAATCTGTCCCTCCAGCACGTTCTATTAATGACCGTGTCAAGGTTCACGTCACCTGCCCTTGTGGTTCTGAGGGATCTAGATTCTTTAGGTGAAGCATAGTCATCAAATCTGGGTTTGGCATGGCCTTGTATGTCAGGCACAGGTCACCTCTGAGCAAGTGGTATGCGACTGAATAGAGCTGGAGTCCTTTCATTTGGGCAGCATAACACATATCCCTGAGACCCTGCATCTGTTTGTCGATGAACTGTTGGTGCCTTTCCAGCTGCTGCAGGTGCTGGGTCAGATACATGCCGAACGGGGCATTGTACTCAATCATAGGTCTAATGAGTGATGAGTACAAGGGGACGATGACCTCCCGTGATCTAGATGTGAATCCCTTCATGATCAGGTGGGCAATGTAGAAGGTCTACCTAACTACTTTAGCAGCATATGTGTCGAACGAATGGTTACTGACAACCTGGGTCCCCAGATCCCTAGTAACTCCCTCTGTGCTCAGTGGATTGCCACCTATATGGTAGCTAGGGGTAACCCTGTTCTTCCCGAAGGGTATGACTATGCATTTCCTGGCATTCAGCTGTACGCCATGTCTCTGGCACCAGTTATCCATATCTGTGAGGCCCTTCTGAAGGATATCTGTGTCAGATGTGTGTCCGACTATGGCACCCAGCTCGCAGTCATCTGCAAACATTGTCAGCCATAACCCCCCTGTGTTTGCTTGTACTTTGGAAATGTAAATGCTGAAAAAGAGAGGACCCAGGACTGAGCCCTGTGGGACACCACCTGTGACTGGCTGTGAGTCTGACATGGCGCCAGCAACTATGACCGTGTGGGTTCCGTCACTTAGCCAGTTTGCAACCCATCTTGCGATGTACGGGTTTACATTCAAGCTGATGTGTTTATCAATGATACCTGAGGGGGGTATTGTGTCAAAGGCCTTTGCCAGGTCGAGGTAGGCTGTATGGACTGCTTGACCCTCATCAATGGCCTTGGTGACTGTTCCTAAAAAGTCAACCAAGTTTAAAGGGCATGATCTGCCTCTGACCAAGCCAAACTGTGTTGGATCCAAAGTATGCAAGTCCCCTATGTCTTTATCTATGAGTTCCAGTATGATCCTTCTCCATGGCTTTGCAGATAAGGCTTGTCAAGCTAATGGGACGGTAATTACCAGGGTCAGTGGAGGCACCGCCCTTGTGAAGTGGGACTACAGTCGCCTTGCGCCACTACCTGGGTACGTTACCTGAGGTGAGGCTAAGATTAAACAGCTGTCCCAACTGTGGGTTTAATTCCTCATTGAGTTCATGGAGTACACAGCTGGGACACCAGCTGGTCCCATGGATGCTGTGTTAACTGCCTTGGAGAGAGCATTCCCCACCTGTGCGTCACAGATGTTCCGGGGGCTACAATCCCCTGGTATAGATATCTCTCCATGTGGGGGGGAGGGGGTGGAGAAGTTTGCACCGAACCTGTCAGCCAGTATGTTGGCATTGTGTGTAGGTTCAGTAATCTTCACATCATACTGAACCCAGTCTCAGCATATCTGGGAGTGTCCTCCCAGGTGTCCAACATAGCTAAAGAAGGCCTTATGATTGTGTGTCGAGTCCTTGGTGATTTATCTGTCGAATTTTCCCTGGATGATGTCATGAGAGCTCGTAGTCCGTCACATATAATGAGCAAGGGTGTCTTACCTTACAAGGATTCCGCTCTACCTTGTAGCAGCTACCACCTGTTGTTGTAGAGCTTGTTAATGGCTGGGGTCCACCAGACCGGATGCTTGGCTTTGGTAAAAAGAGTCTCAGTTTTGTATGGGATTGCCTGATCCATGCAGTCCTGTAGGTGCTGGTAGAAGGCATATGTAAGTGATCCAGCGGTTTGAGTAATGTTCACCACTGGTCAGGGGCCTTAAAGGAGACCACACTAGTGTTCAGAAGTGTGAAGTCGGCTTTTGAGAAAGGCATATGTATGGTAACCGGCACCACCCACAGCATTGTATGCCAGTAGCAGAAGCTATTGTAGGTTGTCCAAACACACGTGGCCGCACACATGGAACATCATAGCAAGAAACCATGCTCGGATGTGGGTAATGCTAGATATACCCACGGCAGATGTGGTGCGTTCCTGAGGCCGACGCCCGAGGGACCACACACATAGCCGGCCTTAGGCATAGGCCAAGTAGGCAGCCGCCTAGGGCGCCGCTCTACTAGGGGCACCTTTCCAGCCTTTATTTGGTGTAGGTAGACCAGGATGGGGGTAGCGGGTGATGTGGTGGGGGCACCATGGAGTCCTTTTGCCTAGGGCACCACTTGACCTAAGGCCGCTCTTGCCGGGGGGTAAATACAGCAGTACCCACACCCAGACGCGGGTCATTGCTAGTATGCCATATCATCTATGGAAAGAAACCATATATTCCCAGACATAATGGCACAGCATAATGCCTGTCCGCTGCCCAAACGCAGACATACGGCACCCGCAGTGGTGCGGACGTACTGCGCAAGATGTCCGTTACCAATGTCGACACTGTCTCACCATGTGAAACAAAGTCAACATAGCGATTCAATACTAAACAGCGACGGAGAGCCCGATGTCCCCGTTGCTGAGCTGTTCAACCTGTTCCGCCATGTTAAATGTGTGTAGCAGAGCGGGACTGCCCCAAACTAAGCAACGGACATGTCCGTGGCTCAGTGAAAGCCATCACGCAATGTTAAACCCATGTAATATAGTGAGACAGGTTATAAATACCGAGGTTTAGTAATGGAAATAGGTCCATTCGACCAGACCGTGTGCAATTACTATAACAAGATCTACAACGGGCACGCCGGCCAATCAGCGCACACGGTTAGGAATAATGGGGGGGGTGGGATATGGTATCATAGACACGGACAAACCGTGCCCATGTGACTCGTCTGACATTCGGACACGGTCAGGGCGGACAAGACCAAACCCAAAGCACCACAGGAACACCCTGACAATCGAAGGCCTGTATGCGTAGGGGATATAAGCCCCTGTGATCTGAATATCCCTGCGGTCACGACATATGCATCCTGGGCCATGAGCGGGAGGGAATAAGGAATGTTTAACATGTAGTACCGCACCTTTCCCAGCAGGAGAATGCATGCCTGTGACGTACGTGAGTGCGGGGGGAGTGGGGGGATATGTAAATTTAGCTAAGTACCATGGGTATGCATATAAATGAGACCGAACAGCTAACGTGTAGTGGTCACAGTAACCGGCAAACGTGAATGCAGTCCCGTTTGAATTACGACTATAGAACATATAAATGTGAACATGTACGTAATGCGTCCATGCCGCAAAGACAGTTACATGTGTAAATGTGAAAGTGCGTTCCGCACACGTCCGTCAACCGGATCAGAAATATGTTACAGGAACAGTCACAACTAACACAGACCACGTAACCACACAGACCCAGTAAACATATGTAACCAGAATACGGATATGCATGTGCGCCTGCGCGTAACCCACAATTAGGAAATGCAAGTGCGCGTGTGTGATCCGCTCACAGCAGGGAAAGTTAAGGCTGTGTCCTCCACATCAATCATACATGTCTCAAAACTGTCAGCCTCTGAAAGTATGGAATCGGGCAATGCCATGTAAAGTACCATTAGAAATAGTGAGAAACACACGCTATGTGATGAGACAAACATAGACTGTGGAGAGAATAACGTGTGTGTTAGTAGTATGGATTGACGATGGTTATGCATCTGTAACCCGACCCACTTGTCAGAAGGTGCCCCCGTACGAAATGTGTTCAGTTGGCTCACACTTGTTGACCGGGCTAGGCTAGCTGGTTATATGTCCAGTGTCAGCAGAGGCCCGTGGAGAAATGCTCCACACACAATAATAGCACAACATACCAAAATACTCATATATGTAACCAAAAAGGAACAACAATAAAAAGTGTCCTGAAAGGACTGGCTACACACAGATCCCAGACAACAGAGAAATATATGGCCAGTGGAAGCACGTCACAATTACGGGATCAGGTCCCTCTAGAAGCAAGAAGGTCTCACATGACACGCCAGCGAATTGCCAGATAGACACAGGTCAATGTAACACACAGCAAGATTAAGGGCCAACCAGCCATACACCATGCCAGAACCTGTACAGTGGAAAGGTATGGCATGGTAATTGATGTGTGTACACAGGTAATCCACAGACAGTAACAAAGCAAGGTATGAAACGAGGGGTTCACATGTATATATCTACACACAGCAGTCCGACGGCCCGTATATGTGACGCATGGACATAGATTTGTCACTTGAAAACAAGATGTAAACAACTACAGTTTATTCCATATCATATTGATATAGTTATAATACAGTTATATTCATATTTAACATTGTGAATCTTATTCACATTCACATTTCCACAGAATATGCATTTAATTGCACTTATTTATTCCATGATTTGGAATCTTAATGCAACAATTATACACATTGATATACAATATCATTATCAACACACTACATTCTAAGGTTTACTCACAACAATTATCAACTATGTTTCAATATACTGATTGTATTGACCAATATTGTATTTATATTAACACATCGTTGTTGTATTATTGTTTCCATTAAGTAATGTATGCAACACTGATTTGTATATGTCACTTTATCATCAAGACTTGGAGCACTGTCCACCTAACTATGAGCAGGTTTATTGATTCATTGACATTAAACTGACTCTGAAGGAAGTATATAAGGGACGACTATCTAATGTATTTCGTACTCCAACGATGCCCCATGTTAGTGGGCGAAAGAGCTCAGTATCATTTGACTGTGGAGTGTATCGTTATTGTCATCGTCTGGTTTGGCATGGTTCATGTTCAATAATGTCTTTTATGAAGATGACCAGGACTCAAGGCTTGCTGTATTTCCACTTTCTGGCACATGGATATAGATAGGCCAAGTAATACATAATATGGGTAGTCAAACAGACATCTGCGATTGGGGAACATACAGCAGCAGTCAAAACCACTGGCCAGATGGTGACAGTCCAACAAGTTCTACACTTTACATATGCACATTGGTGTCCATTGTTGGACTCCAAAAATTGATCCTTTCGCAATATCAACCTGCTGCGATCGACCCAGAAGAAATGACAGCCATGACTACGGCACAGCTAGACATATGCACCACCAGCGTGTTTAAGGTTGATGACAAGTGTCCATGAAATTCAGGACATATGAACAGAAATCCCCAGATTGTCGAGTCCATAGAAGTGCGTCCACATCCCAGTCCCGCACACATGAAGGATGTTGAATGTGTACCGTCGAGGGTTGCAGCCATGGGATCCTGGGTATGCAGAAATGGGGCTCGGTGTTGTTTGGCAGATAATCTGTTGTCCCGCCCCGTGGGAGGGATGTGGGTATAGCACATGCCTTACTCCCCACTAATGATGCAAAGCATCCACCGGATAATGCTAAAAGCAGGTGTGAAATTTGTACAGCCCTATATCAGTGTCCAGTAGGAAATTCCCATGGATGGACAAGCGAACGACCAAGATGGCACCCATAACTGGAAGCCTGGTGGAATTACACAGCTGCAGTAAGGCATAGCACAGGAAATACAGATAGGGACTACATTAGACATTCCCCATACAAAGTCAGACCGTGCGAATACCGGCGTACACAGCTCTCAATCAGCCATCACCAAAATGGGGATCACTCGCTTCCATAATGCGGAACAAATGGGCAACCTGTGGAACACATACTAATGGCACACTAACAACTTCAACTAGGAAGGTCATAGGATGGTTAAACTATGGCGTTCCCACATATAAAGAAGATCCTTTAATGATTTAATATGGTTAATATCAATTGACCATGGAATACACCTAATCAACATAACATAACCGCTGGCACCTTATGGCACACAATTCAAAAAACACATAGGTAGATGAAACAGTCAATGTAGAAATTGTCCAGAACAGTGCCCAAATGGTATAAAAAGGTTCCTTTATAGACAAGTAAGCGCTTTCACCTGTAGGCTCCGTCAGACTTACACATAACATAAAAGCATCCAGGCTTTAAATATCCCTCCTTACACTTTCATTGGTCAATCTCTCATCAAACAATGAACAATTAACCCCAGCATATAAAGCGCAGACGCAACGTTAACTACACACACGTATATTAACATCTTCAAGAACATCCTATTAAAACATGTATTATATGATATTGTACTATGCCTAATACTCATCAATTAAAAATCTAACAATATATATAGGAAATATGTATATTATATCAATGTAATGCAGTGGTAAACAACTGAAAGAGTGGACTAATTGGTGTTAAATGTATAGCTGTACATAAACTACATTCCTGTTATTTGGGTTTAAGCCACATGCTTCTCAAAAGAGGCTTAATCTGTGCTTCATCATTCAGCCCTGGTGTGTGGTCAACTCTCCACCTAATACCCCATCTCAATCCGCATTCTAAAGTATACTTGATAAGCCCCCCCCTCTGGGATTAAAATCTAGACTTTGTAAAACACTGAATGTAAAAGTATGCCTTGTGATGTGCTCATAGCCGGCTGTAGGCATAGGCCAATCCGGCGGCTGCCTAGGGCGCCGCACTAGCAGGGCCACCTTTCTAGTAGGTATGTCATGTAGGTACACCAGGATGGGGGCACCATGTGTTGTGGTGGTGGGCGCAATGGAGCCCTATCGCCTAGGGCAGCAGTTGATCTAAGGCCGCTGCCGTAGGAGGGGTAGTACGGTCCGCAGGTATGTGCTGAAGTGCACATGAAACAGTGGTCTACAAGGATTACCCATAGTGGTGACACCTGCACAGACGGCTATAGCGGGACATACACACGACCATGCATACAGCTCAGATAGACATACACACACCATAAACAGGCAATTATACACAAGGTTTATGGCGTGTACGGGTACAGTGTCAGTACAGCAAGGATAGCTGTCTGCCACGATATCCAGCAGATGTCTCTAGGGCGTGCCGGAATACGAACGTTGCATGGACAATGAGTGGATATGCATCGTACCACAGTTCTATGTGTCAGCCGTGCAAATATGCGATACATGGGACAGACAGCTGTCCATGCAAGAGGAGCGCTATGGGCATAACATAAGTATGTATATATACGTCGAGAGAGATACAGACGGACACATGTGGCAAGGCCGGGAGTGTAACGTACACAGCACCACCCCACCACACCACAGCAGGGCGCACATGGAGAACACGCTACGGAGGTTGACAACCACAGCAGGCACACAGGCAGTCCACGAGCTGCGTCTCACCATCCATAAACACAGAGATGGCAGCAGGATATAAGTGTTCTGCAGAAACTCTAAAGCCATAACCTATGAACCCATGCGGCTGGGAGCATAGACACACACACACACAGCTGGCAGGTATGGGGATTGACCATACCCCCACCTACCCAACCGCACAACAGTATGACACAGGTATGGAACGCGCTACGTGGAACACTGAACACAGCACCGTTAGAGGCACACGTCTAGGTGGGTGACAACATCCGTAAAGGAATAGACGCCGATAGCCAAGGTATGTGTTGTGAAGCGTCTAAAAGAACTACTCTCTACAGGGGCAGCTGTAAACACACACACACACACATACCCCACACACACACGGGGAAGGGCTGGGAGTTGAACTTACGTCTACCTACATGAACACACTACAGCATGATGCATTTACAGAACGCGCTACCAAGATTATTGAGCACAATGCTGTCAGAGGCATACTTCTAGGCGGGTGACATCATCCGTAAAGGAATAGATGCCAATAGCCAAGGTATGTGTTGCGAAGCGACTAAAGGAACTACTCTCACCGAGGGCATCTGGAAACACACACACGGGGAAGGACTGGGAGTTGAACCTATGCCTACCTACATGAACACACTACAGCATGATGCATTTACAGAACGCGCTACCGAGATTACTGAGCACAATGCTGTCAGAGGCATACTCCTAGGCGGGTGACATCATCCGTAAATGAATAGCTGACAATAGCCAAGGTATGTGTTGTGAAGCGTCTAAAAGCATGACCATCTGCAGAGGCAGCTGGAAACACACACACACATGGGGAAGGGCCGGGAGTTGAACCTACGCCTACCTACATGAACACACTGCAGCATGATGCATTTACAGAATGCGCTACCGAGATTACTGAGCACAGTGCTGTCAGAGGCATACTTCTAGGCGGGTGACATCATCCGTAAAGGAATAGATGCCAATAGCCAAGGTATGTGTTGCGAAGCGACTAAAGGAACTACTCTCACTGAGGGCATCTGGAAACACACACACACACAAACACACATCTCACACACACGGGGAAGGACCGGGAGTTGAACCTACACCTACCTACATGAACACACTACAGCATGATGCATTTACAGAATGCGCTACTGAGATTACTGAGCACAGTGCTGTCAGAGGCATACTTCTAGGCGGGTGACATCATCCGTAAAGGAATAGATGCCAATAGCCAAGGTATGTGTTGCAAAGCGACTAAAGGAACTACTCTCACTGAGGGCATCTGGAAACACACACACACACACACCTCACACACATGGGGAAGGACCGGGAGTTGAACTTACACCTACCTACATGAATACACTACAGCATGATGCATTTACAGAACGCGCTACCGAGATTACTGAGCACAGTGCTGTCAGAGGCATACTTCTAGGTGGGTGACATAATCCGTAAAGGAATAGATGCCAATAGCCAAGGTATGTGTTGCAAAGCGACTACTTTCACCAACGGCATCTGGAAACACACACACACACACACACACACACACACACACACACCTCACACACACGGGGAAAGACCGGGAGTTGAACCTACGCCTACCTACATGAACACACTACAGCATGATGCATTTACAGAACGAGCTACCGAGATTACTGAGCACAGCGCTGTCAGAGGCATACTTCTAGGCGGGTGACATCATCCGTAAAGGAATAGCTGACAATAGCCAAAGTATGTGTTGCGAAGCGTCTAAAAGCATGACCATCTGCAGAGGCAGCTGGAAACACACACACACACCTCATACACACACGGGGAAGGGCCGGGAGTTGAACTTACACCTACCTACATGAATACACTACAGCATGATGCATTTACAGAACACGCTACCGAGATTTCTGAGCACAGCATTGTCAGGAGGCATACCCCTAGGTGAGTGATATCATCTGCAGAGGCAAGGCAGCCAAAAAAAGGGAGCCCAAATTTAAAAGGGGGGAAAATTT
>NC_056745.1:535385416-535455993 GCF_019279795.1 Protopterus annectens | reverse complement strand
AACCGTTTTTGGTTTACATTGCCGGCCTTATATACGCCTGCGCCACTTCGTGGATCGCTACATGCCTTCATTTGCATGGTGCAACACCGCACATGGGGTGTTTAGCATACCTATGCCAGAGGCGGCGCAGATCCGGCGCACGCCGGTAGTGCAAGTGGGATTGGATCATACCTGAATCGCTCGGCGGCCATATTTGGTGTTGTAACGCCTACGCTATGCGTGCGCCTGGCGCAAGGTTCATGAATCCCGGGGTTTATCTTTCAGACTAACTTTTTCATCTGAGGCGTTCTACAGTCTATACGCAGATGACCTGAAATTGGGTAAACTGATTACATGTGTTACAGATAAGGCATGTATGCAAAATAACTTGACTAGGTTGACCATTTGGGCACAGGAGAATAATATGATGATAAATACATCAAAAACTAAGCATATGAGATTTGGTAGGCAAAAACTGAAAGGTGAATATGTAATACAGCACACAGTGATTGAAACTGTAGACTTATTTAAGCACCTGGGTATATAGGTAGATTCAGCTATGAGTTTTTCTAATCATATCAATCAATTGGTTAATGACAGTTATAAAACTACATGTTATATAAAAAGATTTATAAAGTCTAGGAAATCAAAAATAATGAAGTCATTGTTTGTTAGTTACATTAGACCCAAACTTGTGTATGGAATAACAATATGGAAACCCTATAAGAAAACAAGCATGAGTAAACTGGAAAGAGAAAGATACCAAGGGTATCCATGGATCTGAAAATTTAAGATTATGAAAAACTAAAATATCTGCACTTCTACAGTGTTGCCTTCAGATATCTAAGAGGAGATCGTATTCAGGTATATAGGGTATTTAGTGACAACTACCTCTGGGAATGTTTTGGGTTAACAAAAAGTGCTAGAGAATCATCAGACAACCTATGTAGGTGATTGTAAAGGAATGAGAAGTGTACTAATTGGTTCTCTGAAAGAGTAGCTGATGCATGGAACAAGCTACCAAATTACATTAAAGCAAGTACTAGTTCAGATATTTTTAAAAACAGCTGGATACTTATTATGGGAACAAATGTTTTGGTATATTGGCACGCTAGAAGGGCATTAATGCCCGTGCATGAAATATTTGTATGTATGTATGTACAAGAGAAGAGAAGTTATATGTTAAAGAATTTACCCAGATGATAAGTATAATATGATTTAATGACTTAATATACCTGTGTTATTCATATAAATGGTTGAAAGAGATAATAAATCTAACAAGTCTGTCCTTCTATGTAACTTAAAATCTACCTCTAACTCATTCCCACTTTCTCCCTTACCATTTCCCACCTGTTCCTTGCCATCTTGAAAGTCTTTTGTGGCTTCTCTGTTTACCATCCATTCCTGTATTCCTTCCTGTGGGGGAAAAACATACATTTAGAGATCCAGGGATAGTTAATCCTTACAATGTGCTGCCTGTGCCCCCTGCTCCACCTTTTTCTTTTTGTCCAGAATGACTCTTCTGGTCTCAAGTGAGAGGAGATCTAGCACCTCTGGTTATATTCCTTCTCCATTTTCACAATTATCCATCTAGTAGCTTTCTTCTGAACAGAAGCATAACTGGTTCAACCAGTGCCAAGAGGCAGTGCTATGAACCAGCAGCCCCCAGCTCTTCAAGTGAAGAGCAAAAAAGAAAAAAAAAGAAAATAAAAAGAGCACTTCACTGTAATAAGCCAATCGAACAGTTTGATTAACACTCCCAGCTCTTCTATTAAACAAAATAAATAAAGAAAGAAATAAATACAAAAAATTATGTTCCTTCAACTGACACTGCAACTGGTGGCCAGATGCAGGACATGACCCCCTCTCTCCTGCCCCAGCCATTCAGGTCCTGTTTCTGTACCCTACCCCCAACCCCCCTTCAATTTATTTCATTAAGGAAAAAGTCTTCTTGTAAACTGCAGCAAACTGTTTGCTAAAATGTAAGCAAGCAGTTGCTGCAGTTTACACCCTGTCTAAATGAGGTGCTACAGTGCTCAGGTTTTAGTTAAAAAAAATCAATTGCTACAGTTTATACCTGGCCTCTATGGGGTGCTACAGTGCTCAGGTGCTCAGGTTTTCATTAAAAAATGTAACAAACATTTGTTACAGTTTTAACCACATGCGGAGTGCTACAGTACTCAGGTTTGACTGCAAATGCAATACTGGATTTTAAAAGTTAGTATTGCATTAAACAGGGATTGGGATCAGTTGATCACTCCCCCAACACTTTATAGTTGCCCCACTCACCCCTCCCTAGCTATGCTATGGCTTCTGAATTATTTCCAACAGTCTGATGTAATTTTCCTTATGTCTCCTCTAGAGCTGCACACAGTATTCAACATGTGGTCTTACAAGACCTTGAGAATGCAAGCATCTTTTTTGTTTTTGAAAATTTTCTCCCTGAGGATATAACCCAGCATTCTGTTTGTTTCTACCATGTCCCTCCCTCTCTGTGCCACATGATTCAGTCTGTTAATTCTATGAATTTACTCCACCAAATGAAACTGAGCTAGTACATGTTATACATATTTGGACTTTCAACTGATACTGCCACTGTCGCTATTCTAGCTATGACTGCCATTTTGTCCATTTAGTTTGCTAAACACTATATATCCATATGCTTAACTATTCATCTTGATTTTGTTTTATATTCTTGTTTAAATGGTTTGTACTGTATTGCCTTGGGGCACATGTAGTGGCTGCAAAGGTTCTTACACCAGCTCACCTCACCTGGTATATAAATACAAATGTCTAAATCCTTGGGAAGTTGCAACTCAAATCAGTGATACTCCAAAGGTTGTAAAACACACACAGCACCCAAAAACATTTTTACAGAGGACTTCCAAGCTCTAGGGTTGAAGAAACTTGAAGAAAAGGTAGAAAGTGTGAAAAAAAATAAAACTTACATTCTCCCTCTTCTACAACTCTTACATGGCACTCTTTGTGTGACCTAGCATATAGCCAGTAATGGAATTCAAGATAGCAATCAAAGCAACCCTCTGACCTTCAAATTATGAGATTTTGAATGTTGCTTAGCTACAGATCTGCAAATAGTAGGTTACTAGTGATCAACACTCCAAGAGCCTTTCTGTGCTCCATTGTCATCATTCCCTATCCTCACAACTGATACATCACAGTAGGGTTGCTGTTGCTTAATTGCAGTACTTTGCATTTGTTTGCAAAGGCCCTCAACTGCCACTTGTACAGTCTTTACAACTTTTCCATTAGCTTCTTCTCTTCTTCTTCCACCGCTCCACCTGTTTATTTATTTTAATTATGTTTTGTTAAAATGCACCTACTGGGGTAGAGCACTGATCAGAAGTGACTGATTGCAGTCTCAATCCAGGAATACAAAAAAGAAAGAATTACCTTAAGTGAGGTGGAAAAAGAGCATAATGAAAATACACATCTGTAAATACCATTATCAATGTTAATGAAAATGTAAATAGTATATACAGTTATAACATACATTATTTACAATTAACCAGGGCAAGTCTATCATTGAATCATCAGCAAATAGGTCATTCCTTTACTCTGTTCCTACAGATAAGTCTGAGACAACACCACCAAGGTGTACAGGACTCAAGGTGCACCCCACTTCTGTTCCACCATTCACTGCTCTAATGCCTGACATTCCCCCTCTAACTACAACCATATGTGCCCTACCATTCACAAATACCCAGTCACAGTCCTAAGACCTACCTTAACCCCTCTAGTTTTCATATCAGCTTGTTGTGTGAGACTGAGTCTATGGCCTTGTGAAGTACAGGTGAATTACTTCTACTGCTATTTCCTTATCAAATTCACCTGTAACCCAGCTATAAAACTACATCTATTTTGACTGAAAGTTCCCACTGTACCTGAACCCATGTTAGCTGCTATTCTAGAATTGTTGTCCTCTAAAATGTTGCCAGCTTTGACTATAAAGATTCTCTCCATAACTTTCTATGAGATAATAACTCTAATTCTCTGTATTTTTTCTGCTTCTTCATTCTATAAGGACACCAAAATTACTGTTTTGCTGCCCTTTGGCAGTCCTGCGCTAGCCATTCAGCTGTTGAAGATCTCCACCATGGATCTGCTGACACAATGGACAACTTTTGAGTCATCTGGGAATATATCCATCTAGTCCCTGTCCCTTAACCTCCTTAACAACATTCAGTTTTTTATGTCCTTCCTGCTAGCTTGGTGTCTGTCCACTGTTCTCTCATTCTAATCTTTCTCCTATCCAGTATGGTACCTTCCACTTACTTTCCTTTGTAAAGACTGCAAAGTGTTCATTCATTACTTCTCTTTTCTAGCAGTCTTCAGTGATCTCTATTCCATCATTATTCAGCTTAACCATTTCAGTCCCTCTCTTCCTTCTTAAACAGACCCTGTTTCTGTTTTGGATTCCTTCTGCTATTCCTTTACATCTTTAGTATCTGTTTCCCTTGCCATTTTATATACTTTTCCAAATCATCTTGCACTGTTCCTCTTAACACCTCTTCATTTTTTTTTTCATTTCTACCTCTTGTAGACCATATTCTTTGCTTTAATTTCTAGTGTCACACTCCTCATAGCCACATTGGCTGCCTTCTGACTTTTGTTCTTTCTTCATCACACCATTGCCTATAGCTCTGAGTACTCCATGCCTTCTGACTTTTGTTCTTTCTTCATCACACCATTGCCTATAGCTCTGAGTACTCCATTCCTGACCCTTTGACAAAGCTGATTTACTATCTTGATTTGCTCAGTCTCTCACCGCATTCTTCATCAACTCCCCTGCATAGCATAATCTACTCTTCTTAAATCCCACACTATCATGCTTGTTTAGTTTTTGTTTGCCCTTCCTGTCTACTCTAAACTGTACAGTGGTATGATTGTTGTTTGCTAATGGTGATGTAATCTGAATATACATGACAACCTTTGCATTGGTTTTGATTGTATCAATAATTATATCCTTTCTAGTACAGTTCTGCATCAGCTGGATGAACCCATCATAGGCCAAGATCTCAGCAAAATTCTACTCCATCTGTACATTGGAGCTCAAAATCTCTATGTCTTCTGAAAGATTCAGATTCTTCATGACAATTTCTCTCTTCCATTTCTCCCATTTATTTATTTTCTCTCTTCTAGTAATCCATCATTCTCTGTTACTGTATCTGGTGAACAACACATTTTATTAATCTACCAACTCTCACCTTCCTCTACATTATCTACCAGGACAGGTAATTTGCTTCTAACCTTGGTTGCACTCTTTCCCCATTCCTTGTTTCTGTTGTTCCTCCTCTCTGGTCTTACATTTGATCCTCTCTTTTATGTAGATTGCTTTTCCATCCCCATTTCTCCCTTTTTTCTTTCATTCTTTAACAGTCTGTTCCTTTGCATCTTCATGTTCCACCCCCTTATCACTGACCCATGTTTCTGTTATACCAGCAACATCTAACCTCTCATTCTGCATCACTGCTTACAGCTTCCCATCTTTCTTGTAGAAAAACAATGCCAAGCTATTGCTCAAATCACCCCTACATCTTCATCTTCTTTTTTTGCATATATTTTAGCTTCTCCTTCTGAACCTTGCACTCCCTACCTACTCCTTTTTGTTATACACCATTTAGTTATTTTGACTTATGGCTAAAACTCTTATATATGATTAATGACATCTCAATGTGAAATGCAAGCTATATATGTGTGCATATTTATATCTATTATCTATATCTATATATTGTGCATGTCACTTCATTTCTAAGTATAGCACACAGAAGTATTTATAATTTGAATTAAATAGCATAACTGACTTGGTGGTTGTGTCTCAACAGATATTGTGAACAAGGATATAAAGACTACCCTGAGAGTTTTATACAGCTTGTTTACAAGACACAAAGTTAACCAAACAGTAGAAGGCTGAAGACTTTGAAAAGAATATAGACAACATACTGAAAAATTTATCTCAGCAAATTTACATTAAAAACATTTTTTGTTGAAAATATCCTGCTTTTATGCAATTTCATTGTATTGTAATTGCCATAGATGTTTTAGTGATTCCTGTAAGTTAAATGTTTAAAAAATATCCTTAAACTTTGTGTTTTTGCTAATAATAAATAATGTTGTTATATGACATGATATATATCTGTTTGCTTTCTCTCTGTATGAAGCAGAGTGCAGTCTAAATGTTTTATTGCAGTAATATAGGGAATGCATTTAACATAAACAGCAGAGAACAATGTGAGCCCAATAATGCACCCACAGGAAACTATCTCTTTGCTCTTTAGAAAATTTTCTTTTTGAATGTATGAAGTATAATACAACCTTTATAAAATTTAATGACATGGAAATAGCGTGAGCTGTCAGAATGCTGAATAGATCAGTTGCTTAGCTTAAGATCACACATCCAATGCATTCATTTGATTTTATCTTAAGTTCAGCTGCAGTTCAACTCAAACTACTTTGTATTCTTTGTAAGTTTGTAATAAAAATGCAGAGTCATCAAATTTAAATTCTGTCGTTTTCTTTTTTCTCAATGCAGTTTGCTCAGTATTGATTATACTGCTAGGAAACATTTTCCTTAAAAGTGCAGCTTCAGTGTTTTAATGTTTGATATGACTAGGTCTCCAGCACCGTCTTGTTTCTGCACTGTCATTAAAAGCACATCCGATGAGTCTCATCCCTGAATCAAAACAAATGTTTTGGTACACATTAAGTATTGTTCTATCTGGCCAATTTTAAATATTTACAGTTCTTCGATCTCTGTGACATTTCTGCTCATATGAAACAATGTAGAAGAATACAAAAGAGGTCAGTCTACAAAGAGAAGATTTTGCTTTTTTTAAACAAACAAATTTCACTAATTATCATTTACATTATTATACTATCATATTTAATTTGGACCTTATTATTCACAAAATGTGTGTGTTGAACTGAAAATATCTTCTGCACACTGTCTTTAATATGCCACGAGGAACTATTGTGATTCAAAGAACTTAAGTGTGGTACTCCTTGAGAGTTGTCTATCGCATTGTCTTGAATGTGGTTCAGACTGGCAGGCAATTCTATGTAGTCTGGCAGCATTACAGACTAAGGCAGTTTAGTATTGTACAGCATGTTTTAATAAGTAGCTATAGTAGCTACTTGATAAGGCAAGCTATACAATATCAAGTTGCTTTGCTCCATATTGCTGTATGCCCCTGAAATGAATGAATGAATGTATGTATGTATGCTCATATGTATACATTGTTTAGATTAAAGACCATCAAATAACATTAACTCTGTTATATTTAGATCAAATACCATAGAACCCATACAAATGTCAAAAATATGCTTAAACATACTTAAGTTTTTAGACTGCCTAATTTTTTGGAGGAAGCCTCTTTTACATTTTTATAATCTCATTAGTGATAAATTCTATTTTTTAAATGCATTCATAGTCATCTGTAATGGGTTATTACTTAAGACATAACTGCAATAGTATATAGATCTTTACCAACTATTTCCTGTAATATATCCTCCTGACATACCTTAAAAGCCCATATTACTTTGCCTCGAAAATAGTGGCACATCAAAGTATACAGATAAAAATGTATATCTATATCTATCTATATATACAGATAGATAGATAGATAGATAGATAGATAGATAGGACAACTCTTTAACATTTATTGGGCAGGATTCATGAAGGCTTGCACAGAGTGTAAGAGACGTGTAACACTCCATGCAAGCCTCGCGATCCAGGAACAGCCCTGAACTCCGTGTAAGAGACCAGCTAAAACGTCTCTTACACGGACTGGGCATGGACATGCTAAATACCTCACTTGCAGCCGAAATGTATTCAAATGAGGTATATTAGCGATCCACGAAGCAGAAACCAGCCCGTGTAAGAGACGTTTTAGCTGCAGAAATGTACTCAGTTGACAACTGAGTATGTTTCTGCAAATTTCACAACGGAGCCATGTCAGCTCCAAATAAAGGGTGCATATGTGTCAGGCAGCATGCCAATGGCCAAATATGTGGCCATTGGCAAGGTAACCTGATGCAAAAATAATAAAAATATAATTTTTATTTTTAACCCAGCACAGCCCTGCGCAAACGGGCTGCGCTGTACAAAACATAAAAATGAAGGTTATAAACCCACAAATGTGGGTTTTATGCAATACATGGAATGACAATGCAGGGACCAGCAGTCCAAAAACAACATGGCCGCCGTGTAGTGGTTGCTAAGGGGGGAAGCTGAGTGTAAGAAATGTAACTAAGCATTAGTAGGCAATCTCATGTAAATGAGGGTTAGGATACTGAATCTCACAGTCACATAGCAAATGAGCACAGTCTGAGTAGTGTAAGAGATACATAAGGGGGAGGAATAGAGAGGAGATAGGTGACATCACAGGGGGGAATGGTAGAAAGAAATGCAGTTCATTGGAGGTCAGTGTAACATGACAGATGACAGACACAGATCAGGGAAAGAGGAGTGCCACAAGATAAGTGTGGGAAAGTCAAGAAATGGAAGGTGTACACTGTTACTTACACTAAAGTTTCTTGCTGGGCGTGCATGCGCACATGTGCGTGCCATGAAGCGCGAATAGGGCAGTGTGTGCACGTGTAAGGCAGACTGAGCATGTGGGAGCGTGTTGGCAGATGTTTAACACTGTTTGCGCTGGTGTGCGCGCGTGTAGGGCAGGCTGAGCATGTAGGGGGCTGTTGGCAGACTTGTAACACAGTTTGCGCGGGTGTGCGCACGTTTTAACCTGAATAAGTAGATTCTGAATTGTGTAAGCAGGTGTGCGTGTGTGTAAGCCACTGTGAGCGTGTTTCTGCTAGTATGCACATTGCTCCCCCCTGAGGAAACAGAAAGGAAAAAGGAAGCAACAGAATTAGTAGGAAGCTAGCAAGGATTACTGCTGAAGCTAGCAGGTGAAAACAATTAGAAGCAGGCAATTACACAGGCAGAATAGTAGCCCAGCCCAGCACTTAAAACTCTGCAAACAGTAGTGCAGGATGTTTCTCTTAAGAGACACTGCAAGATAGGAGTAAGCTAATAGAAGTGAAAACTGAAAAAGCTTCACTCAGAGCAGAAATGTTAGGGGCTGCCATAGCTGTCATAATGAGACATAGGCGACTTGCTGAGGGTGGTGACAATGCAGATGGTGCCAGACAACCCAAACTGAGAAGACGGAGAAGAGTGTACAGGCCCAGGGTCACCTACCATGGGTTACATGAGCTGGAGATAGTAGAGCGCTATAGAGTGGACAGAGAGCTCCTGCAGCAAATAGTTGAGCTGTGCAGGCCATGCCTCTCACACAGAACCAACAGAGGGGAACCCATCCCAGTGGAAACCAAGGTATGTGTTGGCCTAAGAATACTAGCAACAGGTACCTTCCAGAGACCAACTGGCGATATGATGGGGATATCACAGGCATCAGCCTCCAGGGTACTGCACCAGTTCCTGGATGCCATGTCAGCACATGTCGGTGATCATGTATATTTCCCCAATGCCCGTGAGGTATTGGCCAGCAATATGCGTCTCTTCCAGCAAATAGCGGAATACCCTGAGGTAGTGGGTGCAATAGACTGCACGCACATACGCATCAAAACACCAGCCGGTGAGCTGGGTAGGGCCTACATTAACCCCAAGGGCTTCCCCTCCATCAACTGCCAGGTCGTGTGTGATTTCCAGGGCATAATAATGAATGTGTGTGCTGGCTGCCCTGGGAGTTACCATGATTCCCACATCTGGCATTTGATGCAGCTGTACCAGACATTTGCCAATGGGGACATCCCACACGGACACCTAGTGGGGGATGCAGGTTATGCACTGGAGCCGTGGCTGATGACACCCATCAGAAATGCACACACACCTGAACAGGAATGCCATAATGAGGCACATGCACAAACACGTAATGTAATAGAGCGTGTGTTTGGGCTGCTCAAGTCACGGTTCCGGTGTCTGGACACATCTGGTGGAGCATTGCAGTACACACCAACTACATGTACCCAAATTGTCATGGTATGTGCTATGCTACATAATATGATCTTGCGAAAACAGCTGCAGCAGGACCAGCATAGGGCTGGGCCAAACAGCCCCCCAGCATTGCCAACGCCATCACAGGCAGAGTGTGACTCAGAGGAAGAACAACCTGAGCCTGTCCCAGTAGGCAGAAGGAGGCGTGCCCAGTATGCCCTGGCCTTGGCAAAGAGGCAACGCATAGCACATACACTGGCTCAGTAGGAACCCTGGGAATGATACCCCCTCTGACTCACTCAAATAATAACATGGATGCCTAAAATTACATGACCTGCTCACAAACATGTACAGGGAAGTGTAATATGCGCATCCGACAGAGGCAGCCCTGCAGCACCACCTGAGGCATGAATGCCATGTGTTAAGCAATGTAACACCATGTACTATATGCACACCTGAGCACCCTGACTAACATCCACCCTCACCAAGCATGAAGCCACAAAATGACGATGGGATGATCAAGTGCAATAACTGGCTGAAGTAATGCAGTTAGTCAAAGGGGAGCCAATGTGTTTCAGGCTGGGAAGACATGCGGAGCATGACATGATGCACCACCTGCTAGGGGTGGCGTGCACCTATCATTCCATGCCCCATGGATACTGGCAAAGGCTGTCAGTACCCACAGCATGCCCTGAATAGGTAAGTCTCAAAACACAAACCCACCTTCATAGGTACCACAAGGGATAGGAACCTAGATGTAATGCTACCCAATGCCAGAAGTCTAAACAGCAAGATGTGTGCAGTGTAAACGCACACAGTATGGAGAATGTAGATATCAGTCCTGTAATAGAGAACTGGGTCAAGGCTCACATCAGCACCCTAACACTACCAGGTCACACCTCATACTGTGCTGTACAGCCGCAAAACATGAAACAAGCTACAAAAGGAGGGTGACTAGCAATAAATGTCAAGGATAACCACACCCCCATTTTGGTACCACAACAAGAAGCAGCATGGATTAGCCATGGTCAAATACCAATGGCTAAAACCGACTCCCAGTATATAGCCTGCTGCAGACTACTGTCCTATTACCAGGAACTGCACCTGGCCTATGTTGGAATACATGAATATATCAAGCCCCCAAAACAACATTATATTGCTTGAGTGAAAATACCCAGACATACACCGGGAGCATTATACTAGCACCAACACAGTCGGAGAAAAGTTCCCAGAATCCATAAACCAAGATGCCCAGGAACAACGTACCACTCCCACAAGAGGGGTAAGCATACTGGATGTGATAATCAGCAGCATGTGTACTGGATGGCAAGATGAGAAGTGTATCCTTCACCGGTAAGACCAGACCATAGAGTAATCACACTGGATATACACATCCCGACCCCAGTCCCTGGCTAGAATACCACAGTGAAAAACATGTGTAAAGCATAGGTTGCAGCCCTCCAAACCGATGTGGAATCCACGAAAGGCCCTGTTGAAGTGCAGAATATGGGACACACCGCAGAACATGTTATACAGGCATTCCATGAACACAGCCAGGAATGCTTGGAGTATGCAATCAGAAATAACAACAACACACAATGCCATACACGCAGGCATCTGGCATGCTGGACTCCAGCCATTACCAAACCATGCAAGAGAATGAGGAAGTTATCACATGATAGAACAAACATAAAAAGGGAAGTAATCACTGACCAGTAGTATGGCAATAACATATGTCCACACATACAATCCACTACATCCAGCCACAACAAGTAGAATCTGTGAATCCAGAGGCAATGTGACACCTGTCCCAAGTACACAGACAACCACAACTCCTCCAAATAAATACACATATATGTGATAGATGCAACCATGTATCCAAACCAGAGGTTGAGCTCTCCCAACTCAGTACTGTCAAAACTAGTCAGGAGGAGAAGGTAACCACATACACCACAAACCCAGTCCCACATAGACCTACCACAACTGTAAACCAAACACATAAACACAGAAAAACATTCCCAGAGGCCCTAATTACAGACACACCACACCAACAGAAGCCTCCAAAGCAGATCACAAGCAACCACAACCTCCAAACATAGCACATGCAACGCATAGTACACAAAGCTGGTGTGCCAAACAGTCACAGGCCAGAAGGAGAAACAACATGCCTGATACAGTTGTAATAGGTATCTGTATAGGCAGACACACTGCTTTCCCACTCACCAGACTGAACAAGGGAAAGGGTAGAGTAAGCTGCCTGTAGGCTGCCACAAAATTCCACATAACATAAGTACGCAGGTCACCCCAAAGCAAGCAGAAATATGATGCACTCAATGTCCATGCTGGTGTGAATGACCTGAGATGTACCTCCCTGGTCTACATGAAAAGAGACATGGATGAGCTCTCTGAGTATGTACCCCAGGCTGGTATGACACTGGCCGTGTGCAGCATCCAACCCTCATCAAGAATGATGCCACAGTACAAACACAGAATGATCATGTTTAACAGCTGGCACAGTTACAGCTGTCAGTTCAAGAGGGTCTAATGTCTGTCTGCTTGAGATGTCAAGCATGACAAGCCATGCTGCTGTTCCAGGGATGGCTTGCACCTGTTACCCCTGTGCATCTGGATACTGGATAAGGCCTTTGCCACCTCCATAGAGCTGTATGTAGGAAAGGGCAAAAAGACTACCCACCACCCTAGAAAACATAAGTGGTAAGAAACATAAGGGTAATCATAAGAGTAATGCTGACCAATGCCAGATGTGTAAACTGCAATATGCATGCCCCTGAGGCACTTCCCATTATGGAGAACATCGATGTCTGTGCAGTGACAGAAGCCTGCTGCAAGCCTAGTGATAGCACACCAGCACTACCAGGTTATACCACCTATCATGTGTTATGGCCCCAACACCTGGACCAAAACATCAAAGGAGGGGGAGTATCCATATGCAGCATAGACACCCATACAGCCAGGTAACTGACAATGCACAAAGCAGCGGAGACCACCCATGTGCACCTAAGTGTAGTCTAAACTGCTGTACAGTCTGTAGCATGCAACAGACCACACTCTCACACACAAGAACTCCACCCAGACATCCTGAAGACACTGGACAGTATGAATGTCCCACCAAATACCAGACAAGGTACACACAAATTACCACATAGGTGGCAAACCATTATGTATGCAAGGAGTAATCAGGGACCTAGGGATACAAGTCGACAGTAATCTGTCATGCGACACTCACAATACCAATGTGGCTAGGAAGATTGTCGATATTGGACACCGTATCATGACAGGATTCCCATCCACATCAACAGAGGTCACTGTGCCGCTGTACTGTTCCCTTATCAGACCCATAATCTAGTACAATTACTCATATGGGATGTACCGGACGTGACACCTGCTGCGGTTCGGAAGACCTCATAGTTACCCCACCAAGAGGATAAAGGGTGTGAAATATATGTCATATGATGCCTGGTTGTAGACACCGCAGCTGAATGCAGTCACAGACCGCATACACAGAGGCATTGTATGTCTGTTGTACAAGGCCATGTTCAACACAGGAGTAATGGACATGCTCTACCACAGGAAATCAAAGCCATTGGAGCTGTGAGAGTGACAGATGTCAGCCTCAACACATAATGAAATAGGATGTGCTGGAGGGACAGATACATAACCCAGAGGCTCCCCACACCCAGAAACAGGATCCCAATCCATGTTAGGCAGAGCCCCTCACTGACACCCCTCAACAGGAATATTGCCAAGTGGATGGATGATGGTACATGTTTACTGGGGGTCTTCACTGTGTCACGACCAGACAGAGGCACAGTAAAGAAAGTCATAAATGGCCATAATAGTCACATAGCAAGGGGCGGCGAAAGACACACACACTCTGGCTAGGCTTACTAATGCCCTAGGGTGGATAGCCTAGTATGAACCCATGAACCTATGAAAATACAAATTGTACAGGACACTAAGGATAATCACAAGGCTTACTTAACTGATGGTAGGAACCATGTTGGGCATCCACAGATATGCTCCGAATCACACAGATATTACAAACAACATACCAAACACACACACATATTGCCAACATACAACCTGACAGGTGCAGTGCAAACACCCCCCCCCCCAAGAATGCAAAATATCTATCCCAGCAGACTGCTGGTCCCCTGACATTGCAGATGCTGAGGTAACAGCCATCATCTGCAAAGCAAAACACACAGCAGCAAAGGTATGTGATGGTGTCCTGGGCTGAGGCCAACATGGACTCCAAGAATAATGGAATGCCAAATCACACTACTGCCCAATGTCAGCCTTACCACAGGATATGTATCCAAAGAGCAGTGTACAACAACAGTGGTCCTTCACAACAAAGGTGTTGCCTGAATGGATACTGCAAACTACCACCCCAGGATCCTGACAAGCTTGGTCTGCACAGCTATGGAAAGGATCAGTATGTACCACAGACAGAAAGCTATTGTGGACCTACTGATACTGGACCCTACACAGTGTGGCTGTCGTAACTGCAGATCCTGCCCCTAAACATGTTTGACCCATTTGAAGCAGTCATTAAGGTCATTGATGAGGGTAATGTGGTCCACACAGCGTTTCTAGACAATACCCTACGAGTTCAGTATGGGTATGTTCACCAGCTTAAATATATACCCCTATGTCAGTAGAGGGGTAGCAAACCAGACCAAGGACAGAACTGACATGGTCAGACATGCCTCATCCATGTCAGACTACAAAGCAGATATGAGTGGCATCCCACAAGGCCTGGACCTGGGCCCCCCCCATTCTGTATATATGTCCCATAGGTATAGGCCAACATGGAAGGACTGTGACTGAAAATGTATGCAGAGGAGTACAAACAGCCCACCATATCCGACCCCCAGCTGACACAAGCAACCCACAAAAGGGCCACCTACAAACAGACAACTGGAGCCATAGCCATGTCAGCAAGCTAATTGCAGAACTGTGTATAGACAACCACCATGGATATACAGTAAGTGCCCACAAATTACCACACAGGTGTTAACCCATTACGTACCTAACATGTAATGAGAGACCTGGGGACAAAAAGTGATAGATATCCTGCACTGGACAAACATGTGGCTGTAGTGTTCGCAGAAACATACTATATACCCACCCAAACATGAAGGTTGGCAGATGTAGATAAGGGGAGGTCACTGTGGCTCTGCAGTCATCCTCCATCAGCGTCACAATTGACTACAATAGCCCATGTGGGATATAACTCAGCAGACACCTCCATCAACTGTAAAGTCCACAACAGTACCCCACCAGGAGTAGCAAAGAGCATGAACAGATGCCATGTGTTTCCTGAGTAAACAAACTGCAGCCCCACACACTGCCATACTGCCCAGCTACAGGCAAGCTGTGCCTGATGTATGAAGCCATGTCCAACCTGGAATCAATGAACATGCTGCACCTTGTACAATCTGAATGGCAGTGAGCTATGCACATGAGAGACCTGAACCCCAGCACTGACATACATAGGACAAGCTGTACAGAATGATCCATAACACAGAAGGCACCCCACTCTTCAGTAAACTCCGGTACAGGTCAGCCAGAGAGTCACCTATCGACACCCCTCAAGAGGAATCCTGATGAGTGGATGGGAGATGGTAGGCTAACCCTGGGTATCACTGTTATGTCAGAGGTAGATGGAGGCACAGTATACTAACCATGACATATGTCATGGCAAACTCCAGTTACAATGTGTGTCGAAGGACAAACACACCCTGTGACTAGCATCAGAAATGGCCTAGGGAACATCGCTAGTGTTTGCCAATGTCTACCCATGTTGTGGAATACACTACCAATGTTGGACGAGCCTGGTATAGGTAGTCCATATCTGAACATAATGCAACATGGTCATATGTGCACAACTGGCCCCTACACAGTCTGTTGTGCTCACTATGAAGATGTCAAGCAGTCATAGGACTAAAGCCCAGGATACTGTCCACCACAGTGAAAGTACTGAACCAGTACACTATACGGTACTACAGTGTTAGGTCATTATGAAAGTATGTTGACAACTGTCTGCAAAGTATCCCATGCAATCCCTGCAGGCACAGTATAATCCCTGTTGTGGCAGACACGAAGCAGTTGGCCAGTTAGTACACAACATGACACCCAACACACAACCATAAACGTGAGATATTGTTGAAGTTCACACACACCCAAATATGTGGTGGACTTCAGAGTGCAACATATGGAAAGCTCACACTGGGCATGCTAGCACACTTTGATAAATGAGGCATATGTCAGACAACATGCCATGGAAATGCTGAACTGGGCATGCTCACGCACTTAGGCCATATCTCCATTTAGCAGTTGGCCACACATATCTGTTATTTGTACGTGTCAGTCCGGGAACCAACCACAACACAGCAATCTGCCCAGTGCACACAGTAAATGACTACAGAGACATAAGTGATATAGTGGATCACCATCATATGCAAACATCTTCCACAGATACACAATTTGGTCATAGGAACAGGGAATGCTATGGCAATAAAGACCTGCAAACAGTAGAACAGCACAACAAATATTGTGCATCCGACAATTGAACATATGGGTGTAGAGGTCAATACTAGGCTTGTTGCCCTAGGGAATGACAGCTCAGCCAGAGTGTGCTTGGCATCTGCATCCCCAGTACAGTAGGCTACTGTGCCACTGTAAAGTAGGTCACATAAGGCAATGTGTGAGGCTAGTGAGCTGTGCCTCTGTCAAGCAGGGGCACAGTGGAGATCCCAGGGTTTGAATGTGCTAAGCCACAGCCATGTTGCTGGAAGGGGGTTGCTGAGGATCTCTAACAGTAAGTGGCCATCAATAACAGACTGAGGGGAGCCCTATCTGCATTCTCTGGACAATTCCACTGTCAACACTGTGTTGTGATGATTATGTGTGAATGAAGTGCCATGCCGGAACTGTTCACAGATGTCCTCCCTCTGTGGGCTACAGCTCTGCAATGTATTAGCTCACTCTGTCTGTTGTACGGCTCATATATGGCTGGTGTACACCTGACAGGTGTCTTGTTGTGGAGCAGTCATGGGTATATGTGGGGTAGCATGATCAATGCAAACCGTACACATGCTCATAGAATGCAATTGTCAAGGATTATGCTGAGTGGCCAGTATAGTCCCCCAGCATGGGTCCTCTGAAGTCGTCCACTCCAGTCTTCACAAGTGTAGAGTCTGCTTGCGCTAAATACAGTTTGTGTGCAGTGACAACCTTGCCTGGGGGTGGAGATGGGATATGGATGTCCAGGGAAAGGTGGGTATGGTCAGATATCAACAATGGTGGTCTACCTCTGGTGTGGAACAGTGAGTACCCATGTTGCAGATGAACAGGTGCAATATGTATTCCCCCATGTGGCTGTGGTGTGTGGTTCTGCCATAGCACATGGACCCACAAATTGTAGTGGCTGTAGGGTAAAGTGGTAGAGGCCTGAGTAGTTCTCACACACAATATGACTGTACCTGATGTTAACAACTGGAATGGTGTATGTGAACACCTGCATATCCCGGCACTGTTCCCAGGAAGATAAGTTTGTGTCCTGGATGTGGGTGTGGTGTTCTGGACTGGTTGTGTTGTGTGCTACAGGTCCTGTGGTCACAAAGCATGGTATAGAACATAACCTGCCAGTGCGATGTGCATATCTGACCCTGACGTAGGTGGCTGCAAATGCATATATATGCTATCCCCCACCTGACAGGTAGTACTACATCTACATACCTCTGTAGAAATAAAGACGTCAGTACCCTATAAATACTGCAGGTGCAGAAAAGGTGTCCAGTAATTTGGATAGTGTGCTCTGCTAATGTGTCTCCCTCAAGTGTCATAATATCGTTAGGTAGGGGTTTGAATCCTGCAAATGCTCAGTGTGTGTGAGAGGGGTTTGTGTGTGTGAAAGCTTGTGTGAGGGAAATGTCCCTTTTGGCAACTGGGAAAACACACTACAGGATACACATTCCCCTTTCTAAACACTGATGATGTCAGCACCCTATAAGTACAGCAGGAGAAGGGAAACCTCCCAGTAATGCAAATAGCGTGCTTTGCCAATGCGCCCCTCTCGAGTGTCATAACATAGTTAAGTAGGGGTTTGAATCCTGCAAATGCTCAGGGTGTGTGGAGGGGGTTAGTGTGTGTGGAAGTCTGTATGAAAAAAATATCCCTTTTGGCAACTAGGAGAACACACTACAGGATGCACATTCCCCTTTCTAAACACTGATGATGTCAGCACCCTATAAGTACAGCAGGAGAAGAAAAGTCTCCCAGTAATGCGAATAGCGCACTCCGCTAATACATCCATCTTGAGTGCTATAACATAGTTAGGTAGGAGTTTGAATCCTGCAAATGCTCAGTGTGTGTGGAGGGGGCTAGTGTGTGTGCAAGTCTGTATGAAAGAAATATCCCTTTTGGCAACTAGGAGAACACACTACAGGATGCACATTCCCCTTTCTAAACACTGATGATGTCAGCACCCTATAAGTACAGCAGGAGAAGGGAAACCTCTGAGTAATTCGAATAGCGCACTCTGCTAATGCGTCTGTCATGAGTGTCATAACATAGTTAGATAGGGGTTTGAATCCTGCAACTGCTCAGTGTGTGTGGAGGGGGGCTAGTGTGTTTGTGAAGGAGATGTCCCTTTTGGCATCTGTGAAAGTACTCTACAGGATGCACATTCCCCTATCTCAGCACGGATGATGTCAGCACCCTATAAGTACAGCAGGAGAAGGGAAACCTCACAGTAATTCGAATAGCACACTCCGCTAATGCATTTCTCCCAAGTGTCATAAGATAGTTAGGTAGGAGTTTGAAACCTGTAAATGACACACTTGTGTGTGTTTGGATGTGGGGACTCTGTGTGTGTGCAATTCTGTTTGAAAAACATGTGCTTTTTTGAAATCAGGAGATCACACTACATGATACACATTACCCTTTCCTAACAGTGATGATGTCAGCACCCTATACATACAGCTGGAGAAGAGACATCTACCAGTAATCAGAATAGTGCAATCCGCTACAGCGTTACTCTCAAGTGCCATAACATATTTAGGTAGGGGTTTGAAACCGGCAAGTGTGTGGGGAGTTTGTGTGTGTGCAATTCTGTATGAAAAACATGTTAGTTTTGTCAATCAGGAGATCACACCACCTGATGCACATTACCCTTTCAAAACACTGATGATGTTAGCACCCTATAAGTACAGCCAGAGAAGAGAAGCCATCTAGTAATCCGAATAGTGCACTTTGCTAATGTGTCTCTCTCTAATGTCGTGACTTAGTTAGGTAGGGGTATGAATCCTCCAAATGGCAAGTGTGTGTTGGGGTAGTAGGGTGTGTGTAAATGCAAGTGTGAGAGAACAGATCCTTTTGGCAAGTACTTCAATACACCAGATGCTGCATATTCCCCCAGTAAACACAGGGGATGTCACCACACTATCAGCACAGCCAAACAGGGCTAGTTGGCCAGTAATGCCAATAGTGCGCTCTGCTACTGGGTCTATTACCATTGTCAAAGTACAGATAGGTATGTTTTGGTAATCCACAACTGCCACGTGTGGTTGTGTCACACATTATGACTTTGTGTGGGTCTTTGTGCATAACAATGCATGCCATTGCCTAAACCAGCAATGGCATTGCACACATGATGTATGTGTGGAGGGGGTTAGTGTGTGTGGAAGTCTGTATGAAAAAAATATCCCTCTTGGCAACTAGGAGAACACACTACAGGATGCACATTCCCCTTTCTAAACACTGATGATGTCAGCACCCTATAAGTACAGCAGGAGAAGAAAAGCCTCCCAGTAATGCAAATAGCGTGCTCCGCTAATACATCCATCTTGAGTGCTATAACATAGTTAGGTAGGAGTTTGAATCCTGCAAATGCTCAGTGTGTGTGGAGGGGGCTAGTGTGTGTGCAAGTCTGTATGAAAGAAATATCCCTTTTGGCAACTAGGAGAACACACTACAGGATGCACATTCCCCTTTCTAAACACTGATGATGTCAGCACCCTATAAGTACAGCAGGAGAAGGGAAATTGACACATACACATAAATACCTGTGACCTGCAGTAGTTACCATGTCTGACACATGCCTCGAGTGGATAAATGGTATTTGCAATGCATAACAATATGACTGTGTCTTACTGTGCAGGGGCCACACGTGGAATGTGTCTATACAGTGTGGGTGTATATGGTAAAATACCTACAGCAGGGGATACACATCTGGTCTGGGCCATATAGTCTACATGTAGTCGATGTACAGGTGCTGCATGTTCCCACCTGTTGTGGGAGTGGTAACATGTTATTCCACTGCAATTCAGTGACCACATGCTGTGAACCCTTCAACTAGTGTGTTTTAGCTACAGTAATGCTCACGCACAATGTTTGGCTGGATGCAGTCCAGCCATATAAAGACAGTTCTTGAGACTGTCATATTGCCAGTGTTGTTATGGAGGATAGGTGGTTTTCCTGTGTATGGGAGGGTTGTGTGTGCCAGGCTATGAACCAGATGGCAGTCCAACACACTAACTGCACATGAATAGGCCCTGATGCTTTGTGCTGTGCCAACAACCTGGAGGTGTGTGTATCTGTGGTGCCTTGGGATACCACCCCCTCTGTCCATGTGTGTTACATGTGTAGGGGATGACAGGCATGGTATGAGGTATAATCTGGCAGTGATGGGTTGCACCTGTGAGCCATGAATCAGGACTCTGGTACTGCACAGACATTGCAGTTCACCGTGCTGAGGACAGTGTCCAGTGCATGCATCTTGCGGTGTACACTGCTGGTGTTGTGTAGTAGCACTATTAGTGTCCTAACCTGTGTGATACCCGCAGAGTTGGCTATGTAATCCGTGTCCTGCAGCATAAGGCAGTATGTGTGTATGAAGGAGCTTCGCCAATATACATCAGGCCATGGGTGTCATGTGCAAGCTGTCCCTTGCACATCATTGTGGCTTCCCTAGCATGTAAGCACACGTTGACAGCCAGTGGATACCCTATGAATGACATTGGAGACTGAGCAGAATGTAGACATACAACACCCTTCCTACATATAGTGGTAGCATACCTGGAGAGGGTATGTTGGCAACCAAGATCAGACTCATACTGGCCCATGCCACATGCTGAGAGATCCATTCTATGTTCCCTATCATGTAGTCCAGGGAGGTATGTCTCAGGTCATCCATAGTGGCATGGTCGATGACTGAGTCATATGTGTCCATGCCTCTGACTGACCTGTATGCATGTGTTTTGTGGTGGACCATAGTGCCCCTGAGGCATATCACTGTGACTTTCACCATATACAGCCTGTTGAGCGGGACCCCAGTGCAGTGCCCAAGACAGGTACCTGACACATCTGTAGCAGGTGTGTTGTGTAGCCCTACAGGCTGTGAGTGTGCGGCACACGGGATGTGTGTGCCATGTGTGGCATGTGCTCTGTTCCAACATAACATATGCCTGTGTGCCAGCTGCGGAGGTGTGTGATGCTCAGGCAGGATGCTATTCTGAGTCCCCACGTATGCCCCAGTGTGTTCAGCATGCTGTCAGTGCGTGTCTATGTCTGACTTGTATTGTAGTCACTGTAGTATGACATGCCACCTGACAGGGTATGGCATTACTGGGTTCAGAGAGCTCAGTCCCCAGATTCGCTATGTGGTGGCATCCCACACATGTGTTGTATGTTCCTGGCCAAGGGTGATGGCTGACTGCATACATGTGCCAGCTGTGACATTGCCACATGACTCACATAAACCACAACTGGACCATAGAGGTGATTCACAGGTTATCTTTGCACATGCTACCCTAGTAGTGTGATTGCCATGGTGAGTACCAACACATAGGGCCAATGGGGAACAACATACTGAAGGTGTGTATGTGTGGGTGTACTGCTACTGTTTCATAGCACTTGCATATATGACTACACACGTGGGTAAATGCCAGGTAAGACGTGCAATGTGTCACAGGCAATGTACATACGAACAGGACGGACAGTGACGTTCTGTCATGTGTAAACTTGACATACATATCGTACGCTATGCAGATGTCACTAGGAGTCCACAGAAGCACTGTAACTCTGCATTGCAGGTGGAAGCAGTTTTCCAGGGAACCCCAAGCGAACATGCATGCAAACAAAGCTACAGTAAGCAGGGCTGGAAGTAGTTCATTGTACAACAAAGAAGGGGTAACACTAACAGTAAGTAACAGTGCAAATATGTAGGCACTATCAACATGTACCCAGGAATGCACAGCGCAGATACCCATGGTAGAACTGATATTATGTCATAGTTAATTGTGATTTGGATTACATTGGTACTGCACACATATCAACATGCGCAAACATCCACATTGCATAGTCATTGTGGGCAACTTGACACCATTACTGTACATGTCCATCATTGCATATCACTACTTGCATTAGCTTCCCCCCTGTGCTACCCATGTATGTGGCTATCTGTTGACATCCTTACCACCGGCATGCAATAATGTGCAGCTGTTACACTTTGGTACGTACTATGGGTGCAGATAACAATTCAGGACATTCATACGGTTACTGCATCAGGCATGCTAGGATATACACACAGTCATATCAGCACACTGTACTGTTACCAACATGATACTACTAATACACTTCTATGTAGTCACCCTGTGCATCAGCAACGTGTTTACCTATTCAGCAATGATGTTGGAGATTGCAGGAGGTGGCACAGTGTCATCATATGCACAGGGTGTGAATTAGGTATGCCTGAGTCTGCCACTGATACCACCAATTGACATGTGTGTGTATGTGTGTTGGTGAGGGGCAGCAGTACAGGGTGGGGCACTGTTGGTGCAGTGTGTGCGTGTATGTGGTCACCCTAGGTGTTAACATTTCGCATGTGTGTATGCACGCACACAGTTCCACCTCATGGCTGCCATATACAGGGGTTTGTGGACAGCCACAGACTGCACCTGGCAGGTCATACAGATCAGTGTCTGTGGGCACGGACATGGTACCTGTGCCTGGCAGGGGTGCTACAGACCATATCCAGTACTAAGCCAGACTGGGTACTGTCATCAGAAGCGGGAGTGTGTTGACTGGACACAGGTCCCTGTTGGGACTGTCCAGAGCCACGTGCACGTGGTCTCCTGGGGCGTTCCAATGACATTGCTGGGGCTGCTGCTGGCACTATGGGGTGTGCGCGGGCCTGTTGTCATCCATGCTGACTGCCAGCTGCTGCTGTTGCTGGCATACGGCCACGTCGACGCTGCAACCGCCCACCATTGCCCTGGCTCATGGACATTTGGTTGTGGAACTGCTGTAATATGTCCCCACAATGTCTGTCTATGACATCAGTGAAATTACGGATAGCATCCGCAATGTCACGCATACTGTCAGTCATGGCTGTGCGACATGCTCTCAGCTCCCTCAGACCCTGTCTAGTGTACCTTTCCATACGCGATTGTGCCTGCATGACAGCCCGAAACATAGCTGAGGTTGACAGACCTCTTTGGGCACGTCTGCCAGAGGCAGTATGCCCACGGATGCTCTCACGAGAACCCATGAGCAACTGTCTGTATGGTACCATCGCAGGACCCTGCCCATGGCTGCTGTGTGGGGAAGCATGTGCCACAGATAACACATTACCCTGGTCAATGCCCACTGTATCCTGTCCATCACCTAGGGACAATGGTGACAAAGGATGTACTGGCAGGATGACTGTGCGCA
The DNA here is from genome assembly GCF_019279795.1 of Protopterus annectens. Taxonomy (NCBI): domain Eukaryota; kingdom Metazoa; phylum Chordata; order Ceratodontiformes; family Protopteridae; genus Protopterus; species Protopterus annectens. The sequence continues at coordinate 535,432,295 of NC_056745.1, read as the reverse complement.
ATGATGGGGTTGACAGCTGTGTACTGTCAATTGGCTGACCAATGGCGGACCCTGACACACCTTCCTGTACCATTACACAGATATCATCATTACCAGTACCTGTGGCACCAGATTCAGGTTCCCTGCTGCAGGACACCAGAGCAGCACCAGAACCTGTGGGAGGAAGACAGGAAACACAGTTTACAGTGTCCACACAATGTTACCAGTGATGCACTTATGCACACATGGACACATGCACACATGGACACAGGCACACATGCACACATGGACACAGGCACACATGCAGACATGCACATGTGGACACATGCACACAGGCACACATGCACACATGCACACAGGCACACATGCACACAGGCACACATGCACACGTGGACACATGCACACGTGGACATATGCACACATGCACACATGCACACGTGGACACATGCACACATGGACACATGCACACATGCACACGTGGACACATGCACACATGGACACATGCACACATGCACACGTGGTCACGTGTACACATGCACACATGCACACATGCACACGTGGACTCAGGCACACATGCACACATACACACATGGACACAGGCACACCTGCACACATGCACACATGCACACCCCGCAGTATACACACAGAGCACTACTGAGTTACACTAGTGTTACTAGCACTATCAGGACTATTATAGGTATTGTTAAACACACTCACCAGCATGGATGGCTTGCCTTGCTGTAACCCCGGAAGGACCTGCAGAAATGATGAGATTAATGTCAGTGGGCACAACTGTGCCATTGATACTGCGTATGATACAGTGCAGTAGTACACCAGTTGCCTTTCACATAGCATCTGCTGATATTGCCAATATCACACATGCACAATTACATACTATGTTAACAGCTACATACCACGGACAAACCTTACACATGCATAAACTAACAGTGTACAGAACAGTCAAGTGTACATATGGCATATTACCTGCATGCTCCATGTCGTGCTGCTGTGTGGATCCAGCCTCCATCATGATGCAGGTGTATTGCTGTTTCTGTTCCGGGGCTGGAGCCACAACTCTTAGGAGTAGCCCCTCCAGTCTGGCGAGGGGGGATGTGTGGCCACCCCACCTCCTGTGGCAACCTGTTGCTTGTGAATATCCAATGCACGCTGATGGACATTTCTGATTAAATCACTGCAGTGATGTTGTACCTGCTCATATGTCCTATTATGCGTGCCAATGTCATTTACCCTACAGACAAGGTCTTGCCACAGTGCAGCCCTCTCCTGCTGATTCTGACTGGTGCGGGAAAACAGTATGCCATACTCCCGCACCAGGCTCTGGTGTATCTCCTCATCTTCTGCTGCAGAGTAGGCGGGATTACGCTGACGCGACATCTCCCTGGAAGAGAACACAAACAGGATATCAGCAGACTATGTCAGCAGTATATGGCACACATACTATACATGATACTCATGTGTAGTGATATACTACTACTCCCATATGTTGCATGTGTGTGTCTCGTGGTGGATACACAAGTACATGGCCAGATATCAGTGCTCAGCCAACACCTGTGCAACAATACCTGCCACATTCCATACAACATAGTAGCATGCCCCATCGGTCAGCACACTGCGACAGGTCCAATGCACAGCCTCACTCTGGGGGTTCATCCCAAGGTACTGTATGTGGAACGCCATCCACTAGTGTGATGTGGACACAAGTTACTCAGCCTGGATATACATATCCCACCACCACCACCAGCACAGTAGACTACTTTGATATGTATGTGATTAGACAGTTATTCACTTGTTAGGACTGAGATGGTATCCATGCAGCACACTGGGCCAGTGGAAGCCACAACCCACACTGCTGACCCCTTTGCAAATGCTTACCACGGACATCCCACAGATTGCATGGAACTTGCACACACATTTCTAACCCAGACCCTATGGACAAAGGTTAGGTATCCTGTCCGGTGGACCCCAGACAGAGGCAGATTGTATAACAATAGCAGGAGGCTACTGCAGGAGAGAGCAGATTCACATTAAGGGAAGGCATCTGTGGTCAGCACTGGTAATGCGCCACGCCACGTCTCTCATAACAATGGCCACGGCCTACTCTGGGAGGGAAATGGCCACAAACACTATAGATAACCACAAGGCCTTCTTCAGTTATGTTACACATATGGACCAAATGCCTCAGATATGCTCTGAGTTAATACACACCTACTTAACATTCACCAAACACACAGATATTGGCAACATTCTTGCAAACAGGTTCGGTGCACATATCCCCCCTCCTTCTCCCTCACAAGTTGAAATACTTATCACAGCTGTATGTAACCTCCCTATCATCTCACATGTCCAGGTGAGGGCCGCCCTCAGCAAAGCAGAACATACAGCATCACTGTGACCTGATGGTATCCCTGGATGTGTGCTACATGTACTCCAAGAGGACATACAACTGCATATAAGACTGATAATCATGGCCTTACTACAGGATATGTACCTGGACACTGGCATACAGCAACAGTGGTCCCACACCACTAAGGAGGCACCTCTACTGACCCTGGGAACTACCACATCATATGCATAACCAGCCTGGTCTGCTAAGCTATGGAATTATTCAGTATGGGATGCATTACAGCGATATTGGGTACCTGCAGACACTTGTTCCCAGCCAGTTTGCCTTTGTGATGGGCTTATCCTGCCTTTTGAACCTGTCTGACCTTTCAAAACAGTCACTACAGCCATTGCTGAGGGCAACGCACAGACAGCTGCTGCCAGGATCATGGCCTAACACTGACTGACATGTAATGTATAGTCATCCCCTTTTGGTGAAACTATGTACACACAACATATCACATGGACATACCTATAGATACAGACCTATGACACATTTAGAGGGTTCACAGTATGCAGACTATTAACCTGCTGCTTTACATTACCTGTGTTTGTCACAGCTGGTTGCGTTACCACTACTTCTGCTTCCTGCTGCTGCTGGCATGGCTTGCTACTGTCACTGCTGACAGCTTAGACTCACAGTGTGTAGCGTGTGTTTTTTTTTTCTCTCTGTCTCTGTCTGTCTCTCTCCCTCTGTCTGCTTCCAGACAGTGTAATGAATGTATTGCATGTGTGGAGTGTTAGTACAGGATGCTTTTGTAGGTATCTGCATAGGTCCATGTAATGGCCTCTGCACCAATTGTAAGCCAGCATTTGCTAATTGCATGCAGCCAGTTGTGTACTGATTGCAGTTCTCACTGTGATTTCAGGACAGTGCTATAAAAGGGTATGTGAGATAGGCGTTGCCCTTTCAGATTGTAAGGGCGGGGACCATGCTGGTATGCTGTGGACACTGTTCTGTGAGTGTAAAGGTTAGTATCTCTCTCATGATTCAGGCAGTGTTGTAGATTCACATTTCTCCATTCGTCTCTCCTGTTCCCTGTAGTAAGTGTGTATGCACAATGACACCTACAACTATATATATATATATATATATATATATATATATATATATATATATGTGTGTGTAAATATACATACATTTATATATGTACATTAACTGACATTATTACCTACTAGCTACCAACTAGCATGGCTGTTTCTGTTCACACACTACTATTATGGGAATCCACTAGTTTTGACAGTAATTCTAAATGACATGCTTTGTGTACTACACATCCTATATTCCCTTTACATTCATTCCTACTATTACATGTTATATTTATTTTAGCACAATGTTCTTGTATAAGAGTCATGGCTTAGTGGTAGGTCATACAGACTACTGTATCCAAGGTCCTGGGTTAGGGACTGACAGTGGGATTTTATTTTGCTTTTGAACTGATTACAGGACCTGTCAATCAGAGTGACTAAGGCACTTTTAAGCAGTTGTAACCGGGTTAGCGCTGGTTTGCACGGAGCTCACGCATGCACACTGGCATTCACCTCCGCGCACACCCGCTTACAACCGCTTAACAGTGCTTACTCTGGCGCACACCCGCGCTATTTTCTTTGAAAGAAATGAAAATGGGGAGACAGGAAAGTGGTGAAAAAGGGGTCACAAAGAGGGTAAGACAGTAGGGAAACAAGCTTGGGATTTGCAGGAGGTATGTAGGTAAGGCCCATAGCTGCCCATTTCTTCATCCGCAATAGCTGTGCATATGTATGTAATTTGGTGTGACATTTGAAACCTTCCACCCCTGACAGAGGTGTCAGGACAACAATAATACTTGTTGTACAGCCAATTGTAAGTGATAGTTTCCATGTCCAGCAGACATGTGTGCGGAATGGGCAGGTATGTATGGGGCATAATTTTTTTGTGGGTACAGAGTGCCCTTTTTTTTTTTTTTTCAGGTGAGAGTGGTATGTCAGGTGAAGGAAGTCGGTATAGCTGGGGAGGTAGGTTGGGTAGGTCAACAGACAAGAAAAACAAGACGCATACAGGGGTGGTGTATGACATGTGTGGGGGGGTTACACAATTGATGGGGACGGAGGTTTGGATATCCAGAGCCTATGAGCCCACAGATGGCAGCAGTGAAACTGATATCCCCACCCATAGGCAGTTGCCACTGTTTCTTCACTGCCCAGGATGGAGCTGTGCTGGGGGTTGTGTAGGCCGGGCAACAGGCATGCCCGTAAGTTGTGCCACCTGTGCCTGAAGCTGGCATAGGGGCCCAAGAACAGAGTCCTGGATCTCCCTATTCACCACAGTCCGGACACTATGGAGGGTGAGTGGTGGTTCTCCTCCGGCCACACTTGCAGAGGGGGGCTGAGCCCCATCCCCTGCAGCGCTTCCACCTGCAGGTGGCACAGGGCCACCGGAGGAGGGTCCAGACTGGGCACTAGTGCCGAGTGCACTCGCCAGCTGAGGTGGGAGAGGTGGGTCCGCTGGAACCCGCCTTCCCTGTTGTCCTATGTTTTGCATTATGTCATGACAGTTTGGGTTAGTGACATATAATACCATTCACAATTAATTGTAACAGCATGCATTAGTATTCCCATTAACCAAACACCCAGATATTCACGCCATTGAACAGCGAGCATAACACATGCATAATTTGAACAGCAATACACAGTCCAACAACATGCAGGGTTGATTGATGGCAATAGGCCATCAGGTTTGGATGTATGAACAGGGCAGATGCATCAACGGACATGCAAATATATATGACCCAACAGGACAAATGTCCAGGGGTGTTAATTGTGATTGCACATACCATTTTCACGTGGAATGGGTTATATGTGGTTATAGGGTGGGGGTGAAGAAAATAATATTAACACCTTTGAATACCAATACATATGCTGTACATTTATAATAGCTGCACATATATACACACTACTGTTCTAACTACAGTTTCCTATATGATAACTACTTCAACTTGGTGATAGGACTGTTACTGCTACATCAATATACATTTTATTGTTCTTCATACACATTCATATCTAGCTTTGTTCAGCTACATCATCCTGCTACATTTGCTTTATATAGCTATAGACAAGTGTGGATGTTTGGTATATCAGACAATCATACTATCTGCATATTGCAGACTGAGAGCAACATATCCAGATTTTGGGATACACATCTGCAGCAACACTTTGAATAGAGTTCGCTGTTTGGTTTTGCTTCTCACATGCATTTCATTATGTACTGACTGCAGTATACTTTATTCAGGGGTTATTACTACTGTATTGCTGGATTCATGACACTTTCTCACACTCTCTCACTTGTTTTCATTTTACTATTCAGGATGGTACTTACTTCTAGGCTTTATTGACATGTTTTACCTGTAGTTATTACAATCCTTTCCAGCAGTCTCACTTCTGTCATGTTTCAGTATTTCAACAGGGATATATTTCACACATGTGATTTGATCATCTTCTGCAGCTGTACTTTTCAGCCTGCTGCAGGTTGTGTACTATTTTATTACAGGTGGGGCATCTTTATTTCAGAATTTATTTCAGACATTTTCATTTTTCTGTTTGGATTACAGACTGCAACACACTTTTGTAATCAAGCAATACTTGCAAACACTTTTACACTGTTACTTGCACATTTTATTACTTAGTGACTACACTGCACTCTTTTGCTAACTGTCATACTTTTATATTTCTTTACAGTTACTGGGAGTGGATTACTGACCTGCCTGGTGGCGCAACCGCACCAGCCTATCGCCATAGGCTCTGCAGTTTGCAGAACGGACACCTGCAGCTGTAATATAAATGAAGTAATATTGGAATACACATCTCCATAATATCAGCTAGTTTAATTTCTTACATACATAATTAAATATAACTTACTCAGTAGTGGGGCGTTGGGCATTTGCCAGGCCTCCTGGATCCAAAGGTTCAATTGGTCCTGCTTGCGTCTCTTCAGGTCCTCATGGTGGTGATGGACCTACTCACCAGTCTTTGGAATCCCTGTGGCACTGGTGAGATCATAAGCCAACCGGTCCCATGCCTCAGCCCTATATGCTCCCTACAGGACCTGGCCCTGCATGAGTTGGGCCTCATGATTGTGGAGTAGGAGCCAGACCATGTACCTGGACTCCTCAACACCCCACCTCTGTGCTTGAAAGCAGCTACCCTCACCTACTCCTGTCATTCTGGCTGCAAGTCAGTTCTACAATCGTTTATGCTGTGTATTCCCGCCTATGGGGCTTATATAGGCCATTTTTCCCGCACATATCTGTGATTGGCCATTTTGGAATTGTATCAACTTCACTAAACCTGCATTGTCATGCTCCAGTTTGTATTCATTCCTATATATTTGCTATTATTGCATTTATAGGTACTGCTGTCATGGCTTAGTGGTTCATTACCTTGACTATGGTGTATAGTATTCTGGGTTCCAACCTGGCCACTACGTTTTATTTTTTATGACTGTCTAGACAAGCTGAAGGGTGTGTCTGTGTAAAGGCAGTTTTGATACGGCTTGCTCAACGTTGCCCGTCGGTTAACTTGTTTGCGTGGTGTGCAGCTCCGCGCAAACGGGGTAGGATGGTTTAAGCCTCATTTGGCTATCAGCATGCATATTACACTCAGCTCAGCTAGGGGCACATAGTTTCAGCGTGTTAAACCACTGCTCACCTACGGGCACTTATTTTGCACCTGTTAAACCACTGCTCAGCTACGGGCACTCATTTTGCACCAGTTAAACCACTGCTCACCTACGGGCAGATGCATCTACCCTGTTAAACTGTAGCTCAGCTATGGGCACATCTGGCATTTTTATTGTTTTGTTACCTCACATTTCTTCAATATAAATGGGCTATTTCATTACATTTTACATAAAATGTGATTTTATATGTGTACATGTTTGTCAGGGACTTGTTTCGTGCTTATTTTGCTAAAAATAAAAATTGGCGTTGTGGGAGCTCGAACCATGAATGCCTGCTTTTCAGCCAACATCTCTACCGCTATGCTATTGCTTCTTGGCTTACTTTGCATATTTAGTTCTTATATGCTTTCCCACTGACTGCTAACTGTAGCTGCGCTATGGGCACACCCGCGCAAACAAGCGCACTCACGGGCAAACATCTTTACGATTTAAAAAAAATTTATAACATGTTCATTTATATATTTTCTGTTCATAGTCTGTGGGGGCATGTGTTGTGTTGTGTTTATTCACATTTCCATGGACTCTGTCGTGGGTGTTTACTTTGGGCACTTTTACTCTTCTGGGGGCGTGTCCACTTACAGGGCTCGGCCTACGGACACGCCCCCTACTGTCTTACATGGACCGTGTTAGCCTTAGGTGTGATTCAGCATGCTCTCATGAATATGCAGAGCATGCTGACATCACTCCGTTTAACTGCAGCCTCCGTGTAAGAGTTATAACTCTTACACAGAGACTTCGTGAATCCTGCCCATTATCTTTTTGGTAAATTTCCATTGTATATTCCAAATAATGTAAATTTTCTTATTATAGAACAAAAAGGTATTGTACTCCAAGACAGGTTTAAGCCTTATACAACCTGGTTGAATATGTTAGATCTCTCAGAGTTAGTTTTTAAACACAAGTCCTTGTAGCTTGACTGCAAATTATATCCACATTTACCAGTAGAAAAATGATTATATATATATGAATGCCCACGTTTTTTAAGTAATCCACAGTCTGTAATGCTGTAGACATTGTAGCTGATAAAGCAATAAGATGTGCAATTCTTAGATTACCAAAATACATGACACAGCATTTATCAGAACTGCAATGAAGTCCTGTTTGCTTTACCCAGTCATTGATGACATTCATATAAAAAAGTCTTTCAGCTTTTCCCGGTTAGGGGTCGCCACAGTGGAGCTCCTGTCCACTCATGATTGGCAGTGAATTGTTTTTTTACGGTGCTGAGTTGCCAGCCCGATGCCCAACCTTCAAAGAAGGTATGCCCATTCATGCTCGCACCAACCTGCATGTTTGTCAATCGACCATGGGGAGGACATGCAGACTCCACACAGAAGGCGCTCCAGCCAAGAATCAAACAGGAGAACCTCTTGCTGTGAGGTGACAACACTACCTGCTGCACCACCCTGGCTTATATTGATGTCATTCATATAAGTAATATTAATGAAATATTTTTCATTGGAGGTTAAGAATCCCATCTTGCAATCATGTGCATATTTTGATAGCTAACTAGATGTATTATGTGGGAAGGTGGAAGGCCCTATATTACATATAATCCATCCCAAACACATAAAATCATTTTAATCCTATAAAGTGCCTACCTCATAAATATGAGTTGCTTATACTTATGCTATATCTTATACTATACTAATAGAATTAATAATCATTTGACTTCTAGGTTACGAAAAAGCTCCAGTTCTCAACCCAGCCAAGGAGTCACCACCTCCATAGCATATACACACATTTAACTCTAAGACTAACAGATCATATTTATGATTCTTAAATTTGCTCATATCACCAGCTCATTTTTCAAATCTGTCCATCAGCATGTCAGTTTTGTAGAGTACAGTGCATAGAATCAGCATGCACTGTCTAACTCTCCTGCTTGTCAGTTTGAGAAAATTAAGGTTTCAGGTCACACTGTTCCCTATGTCCTAAATGCTATAAATTCATACAGAGAGTATAGTACAGAATACCCTCATACTGAAAGAATAAGTTATGCAAGACACAATATTACATGGCCATTTTGTAGAGTACAAGTAGCAGTCATAGTATGCCTCTTCTAGCTTTGTACTTCTTTCAGAAAATTTAGGTTTTGGATCAGACTATTCCCTATGTCCAAAATGCAGTGAATTTATACAGATAGCAACGTTTTTTGAGATAAATTTGACTTCTCAGGCCAAGGACAACCACAAGGCATTCTTTAGCTATGTTCGAACCTCAAAGGCAATGCACAGCTGTGTGCAGAGATCATTTTTAATGAAGCCACCTTTACTGAGACACAAGATATAGAAAACCTACTGGACAACAAATTTAGCTCCAATTTTACTCCTCTCGCTCCCCTTAACCTTCTCTCAGGAAATATCATCAAATATAAGTCCCCCAGCTATCACTAGGGAACAGGTCCTTAATGTGCTTTCTAAGGCACAAACATTGCATCAATGGGCCCGGGCAATATCCCAGGATCCTGTCTAAGTAGCATGAAACATGAACTATCAGACCATCTAGAATTGCTATTTAACTGTAGCCTCCAAAGAGGCTTCATGCCTCACAAATGGAGAACAGCAGCATTCATCCCTCTACACAAAGGTGGACCATCTACAGATCCTGGAAACCACAGACCCATAAGTCTTACTAGTCTCATATTCAAAGTCATGAAATTAATTATCATGGAGATAATCAGTAATGACATAGACACTGGACCCAACCCAATTTGGTTTTGTCAAAGGCAGGTCATGCCTACTCAACCTAATGGACTTCTTTGAGAAGGTCATTAAAACAATGCATGAGTGCAAAATGGTTCACACTATCAACCTTCACCTGGCCAAGGCCCACTTGGGCATTGTTAACAAGCTCAAGACATTAGGTATAAACACTTACGTCACACAGTAGATAGACAGCTGGCTCACAGCCAGGACTCAGAAAGATAGAATTGGGGAGTCCACCTCTACAAAGAGGTCAGTCACAAGCTAAATCCTTCAGTGTTTGGTCCTGGGACCACTCCTTTTTAACATTTACTTTTCTGAACTCAAGGCCAATGTCATTAGGCTCTGGCTGACTAAATCTGCACAGATGATTGCAGTCATAGAATCCTCTATGGACCGAAATGTTCACCAGGAAGGGCTGACATAGACAAGTGACCTGGTGGCTAAGCCATGGACTAAATGACAATAAATGCATATTAGTAACTATCCTTCAGGAAGTCATCCACCCCTGGTGACTATCATATTGACAACACACCCCTAAGAGATGACCCAGTAGTCAGGGATTTGGGGACATAGATAGGCATTAATCTAGACTTTGATGTCATTAGTAAGGAAATCATTCTATGTTATGCAACTTATAAACAAAGGTATGGGATCTAGGTCCAAGTAAGTAAGTTTTCATTCATTGAGTAAAATGTCTCCATTGGTATGTACCTAGCTAGGCATACCCAACAATAGAAATGGCCATAGAGATTTTTTGCTAAAAGAATACAGTAATATGTGCTATGCAGACTATCTCAAGGCTCTATCCCTGTATTCTGTCTCCTACAGGCTGTTAAGGGGAGATCTATGCCTGGCATACCAGGCATTGTCAGACCCCACCCTGATGGACCTCATGTATTTGTACAAAATAAACAGCACTGGAATTACCAATTTTAAAGACTTAGACCTTACCTGTGATACAAATAGAACCTGCTGGAGAGACAGGAATGTATCACAAAGACTACTCCTTTTCTGGAACAGGCTCCCCATCCATGTGAAGCAGAGCTCCTCCCTAACCCAATTCAAGTGGAATTTGAAATATTGGATGGGAAATAGGAAATTCATTCCTGGTTTGGCACCTATGTCTCTCATGGACACAGACAGCCTGTAAATGTTCATATCCCAGGCCCCTTCTAGTAAATGTTTCATCTCTCAAGCTCCTGCTTACACTTATCAAGGGTACCAAAATTGTCAGATGTTTAGGATGCATGTATAGGCTTAAAAAGGGACCTAGTGGTCATTAACCTAGTAGCCACCTATGAACCTATCATCCTATAGGTAAAATATACTCTCACACTGAAAAAATGTGTTATGCAAGACAAACAATTTAATAGCCATTTTGCAGTGGTTTCAGGTCACATTATTCCCTATGTCCTAAATGCAATACATTTATACAGAGAGCATACTATAGAATACCCTCATACTGAAAGAATAAGTTATGCAAGACACATTACTGGCTGGCCATTTTGTAGAGTATAGTACATATAAGCAACATGCACAGTATGACTCTCCTAGCTTTGCACATCTTTTATTTTATTTACTGACATTTGTTAACTGGGTTGGTTCAGCTGGGCCAGTAGCCCATTTTCAGTGGAGACCCGAAGAGAAAAGCTCCAGATTACAAAGAAATTTCATATTAAAATTAAAATTCACGCTCAAAAACATTTACAGTATATATGATAGTTCACATTTCAGGATAGTACAACGTTAGAGTCCAAAAATGAAAACATAAAAAGTTAAAAAGTTAAAAACAAGCACATTCTGCATAAACAAAATATAATTTGTCCAAAGAGATAAACAATAATATTCAGTGCAGTATTCAAGTGTTCAGTATGGCGAGGATGTGTTAACCAGGTAACCATGTAGTAGATACAAGTATAAAACTAGGGGGAGAGTATTGTAAGCATTTCTAGTGGTGGGAATATGAAACAACAGAGAAGTGGAGTTTATGTTGTGTCATGGCAGGGGCAAGTCTTGGTGTTGAAAAGATGCAGTTTGTTATTTTTTAAAGTGTTGTGGGTGGGTAATGGAACGAATGTGTATAGGGAGCTTCTTCCAAGATTGGGCAACAGAGCATTTATACAGAAGTTTACCCACATTATTTTTGGATGGTAAATATCTAAAAGTTGCAGGTTAGAGCTACGTAGGGTCTGAGATGGGGACTAGGGGGATATGAGGGAGGATAGAGCATGGCATGAGATGGTGCGTATAGAATAGTGTGTAAAATTTATAATTGTGATAGCAAGAGTTGTTGGGGGTGTTAAAGTCTTTGGAGGGCATTTGGAGCTAGGCAGTGGTGAGAGTTATAAGGAGAGTTCATAATGAATCAAGCTATGAGTTCATAATGAATCAAGCTATTTTGTGGTATGTTTGTTGAAGTTTGAGCAAGATTATGGATTGAATATTAGTTAGAATTGGAGCAGCATATAGAAGGAAGGGAAGGAGAAGTACCTGAGCCAGGGAGAGTCTAGCATTGGAGTTTAGGAATTTTTTATTGCAATATAGTAATCCTAATTTCTGGTGAGTTTTTTGATACATTGAAGTAAGTTAACTTTAAACTTAAGTTCATCATCAATGTGACACCTAAGAGCTTTGTTTGAGGTTTGGGTTTTGTGATAGTGTTTTGGAGGATGTAATAGTAAAAGTAGATTTGTGATGAGAGAGGGAATGGGGGAGAAAGAGCAATAGCTTGATCTTTTTTTGGGTTAAGAATGAGTAGATTATTGGATAGCCATTTTTCAGTAGATAAGGTATTTTGCATTAGGGTAAGAAGTTCAGAAATATTGTTATTGGTGGAGATAAGAGTAGAGCCATCTACATATTGGATGAGGAAGGATTGTTGGCAGGATGTGTGTAGTTTATTAGTGAATATATTAAACAGGAGGGGACCCAAGATGGAATCTTGTGGAACACCAGATGACACTGGAATATAGGGAGAGCAGAATGAGAGCCATTTGACAGATTGCTGCCTACAAGAGAAATAGCTAGAGAACCAGGTTAGGGAGGTAGTAGATAGGTTGAGATTAACCAGTTTGGTTGGCAGTAAAGGGTGAAAGAATGTATCAAAAGCTTTGGATAGGATGAGGAAGAGACAGGATATGAGTTGGTTGTTGTCACGGGTCTCAGCAATAGCATGTGTAAATGATATGAGGGCAGTAATCGTGCTATGGTTAGGGTGAAAAACCATACTGTTTCTGAGAAGCTGTAACTGAGAAGGTTATACTGGAGTTGAGAAGCAGGGAATGAATGCATTTTTCGAGTATTTTAGAGAGACGGGATAGGATGGCGATGGGTCTGTAGTTAGATGGGTCAGTTGAGTTTCCTCCTTTTTGGAGGGGATTGTGAAACAGGATTTCCAAATGCATGGTACAGTGGCTTCATGAACTGACCTGTTGATGAGAATGGATACAGGATGGGCTATAGATTCAGCAGCTAGTTGAGGAAGCTAGAGGGGAGATTATCTGTGGAGGGCGAGCAGGGCTTCAGCTTCAGAAGAAGTGTTTTGCTGTAAGAAGTGGAAACAGGTTGAAAGGAGAATAGGTTTTTATTGGGTGGGTGGGGAGGGAGAAAGGGTAGAAATAGAGTTAGAGTTGGAGGGAGTGCGTTTTTGGATTGTATTAATGAACTGTTTATTGAAGAGGGTAGAAGTCTTTAGTAGAGATGTGTTTGGGAAAGGGGAGGGGTTGAAAGGGTGGTCAGGAGAAAGAATATTGATTAGAGTTGACCAGAACTTACATGGGTTCGACTTGCCATTGAGTTGGGCAGAGTTAGAGTAGGTTTTTTGTCTTTATTGGTTTGTTTCTTTACAAGATTCTATAGTTCTCTGTAATTTTGTAGTAGGGTAGCTCTTTTTTTAACCCAGGCTTTCTAAGCATTATCTCTTTTGTGCTTAAGGGATCTAGTGTCCTTGTGGCCTAGTGGGCAGAGAGCAAAATTTGACTTGATTCTAATTTTCCTGGATGGAGCAAGAGGGTTGAGGGTTTCCAGGAAAATGCTATTGAATTTACTCACTGCAACATCAAGAGGAAGATGCTAAAGGATGAACCAATATAAGACAGTATAGAGTGAAGTTAGTAAGTTTGTGACAGTGTCTGTAAAGTTGGGATTTAGGTGTTTGGTTAGAGTGCCTTAGAATAGAGGTAGGGAGATAGATGGGATATGGTAGAGTTTGGGGGAGTCAGTGAGTATCCAGTCAATAGTGGAGCTGGAGGAAGAGGCTTTATTGAAGCCGGTGGGGGATATTATCAATTGATGAAATCCATGGAGGTTTAAACTAAATTGTGGAGAGTCTGTTGTAAGTTTGGACCAGTCTATGTTGACTTTTCGAGGATGAGGGTTTCATAGTGTATGTTATGGGAAGACCAGGATAGAATATTTTCTAGGGTGGGGATATTGTTTCCAGGTGGGTATAAATGGAAGTGATAGCAAATTTATTATGTGGGTTAAGGTAACAATTAAGAATGAGAAGATCAGCTGGGTAGAAGTCAGGGATAGGGATGCTAGTAGGTGAGAGATTTAGGCTGAGTAGAGAATGGCTACTCCACCCCTTTTTAGGGAATCTGTTGGAGTAGTAGATATTATAACCAGATGGGAAAATGTTGTTTTTGATGTGCAGTTTGAGCCAGGTTTCAGTTATGGAAAGAATGTGAGGGGAGGTATGGGCTATCCATGTCTGTAGGTCAGTGATTTTGTTAATGAGGCTCTGTATATTTAGTGAATAGATAATTAGGTTTCTGTATAAAGAAGAGCATGGGTTTGGTGGAAGGGAGTGGATAGAATTATGAGGGGAGTGAGAGGTGGAGGGAGTGTTATGGGGAATGTGGCTGGAAGGGGAGGGGGGAGAGGGGACCTGGGTTGGGATGAATGTCTTCAGAGAGGAGTATGTTATTTGTAAAAAATGTGCGTGGAGAAAATAGTAAGATATGGTTATAGAGTTTAGATTTGGATTTACAGGTGATTGGATAGTTTTGATGAATGCATGGTTTATGCAGACAGTTAATAGAGAAGTTGAAGAGAAAAGGGGATATATAAAAGGAGCAGATAGAAGGAAGAGTTTCAGAGATGCTTGAGGTAAGGGAGTGAATGTGAGGGTTTGGTAGGAGGGAATGATAGGAGGTTAGTGTAGATAGGAGTATGAGAAGTGGCATGGTAAAGAAATGAGGATACGTGGTACAGTATGTAAAAAATGAAGCTATGGAGGGGTGGTTTAGAGGTACTGAGTGATGTATTGCAATTTTGGGTGGTGAAAGGTTGGGAGTGATTCTAGGCAGGAAGTGTGTTGTGAGTGGGTGAGCAGACAAGAAGGAGAGGGAGTGGATAGTATAAGTGTAATTGAAGTGGGGGTGGGTGAGAATGGGAGTAGGGTAGGGGAGTAAAGTGAGCCAAAGCATAGCAAGGGCAAATGGAGCAGAATTACACCTTTGGAGAAAAACACAGAAAGAAAAAATAATCAGTAAGCAGGTAAGTGTGTCAGAATTGGTAACAGGAGAGGCAGAAGGGGATAGAGCAGCCAGGTGAGATAGTCTGAGAAAAATCTGAAGGAAGGGAGGTAGTAGCTTAGTAAAGAAATACAGGAGATGGCTAGAAGGAAATTGAGAATTTCAGGGGGGACAGTTCAGCGTAGGAGATACCAGTGAAAAAGCAGATGGGGATGTAGGTAGAACAGAGAGATGTAAGAGTCAAAAACTACTTGCAGGAAGGTAGGAGAAGTGGAAGGAGCAAGGTAGCAGGAGAGACAGGGGGTGGCCAGGAGGTGTGCAACAGAGTAGCCTACATGGGAGTAACAGTTCAGGTATATCAATCTAGTGCACTTATCAGGACATATTTAAACAGTCTCTGATAAATGGCAGGAGGCACCAATGGAGAGGACTTAATTGTGTGTTTTTTCCAGCATAGTAGGTCTGTGGGCTTAGCAGGATTGAAGTTATTACTAACATGAAAAAATAAGAAAGAGAAGGAGGGGTTAGTGAAGTGGAACCCAAAGTATATGATAGAAAGAGCAGTGCAACTAGTAGTGTGTATGGGGGGATTGTACATAAAATGGAGTGGGGTGTGTGAAAGAGAGGAAATTGGTTAGGGATACAAATGACAGAGGTCTAGAGGTGGAAGAATTGGTATGAGAGGGGCTCAGGGTGAAATTATGGGTGTAGGGGAGAGTGCAGGTTGGATTCAGTGGATGGAAGTATGGGGTGAGTGTGCAGGCAGAGTGAGCTGTTGGTGGAAAGATAAGGACTGCAGATGGGGAGAGAAAGATGATCAAAGAGAGGTAAGTAAAACAGAGCTAATGAAAGAAACAGTGTAAACAACAGTGCAATTAGAAGTAAAAACAGAGGCATGTAATTAAGGAACTCTCCAAAGCAGATCAACTAGTATAACTGCAAGTATCAAGTACAAAGGACTACAATCTCTAGTACCAGAGAAAGCAGCTAAATCATGTACATATACCTTGAATATTGGAAAATATAGTCAGTAGCCATTAAACATTACTTAAGAGAGTATTTAACAAATTCACTCAGCGACTAAAAGCCTTTTCACTGATGAAAGCAGTTCTGTCAGCATAAATTACAAATATGGCAGTAAGACAGTAAATAAAGTGTATGTTATATTATTAAAATAGTACTCTTAAAACAATAAGCAACTGCAAGCAGAAGTCGCTATATGTGTCTCAATGGGAACAAAACACAAAAAGGAAGAAGTCAGCTGATATAATGGGCCAAACAGCTAAAATGCTGAAATGAAAGTCGCAAGTTGAGATAAAAAAGCTTTAAGACGTATAAGTGAAATAGTATTCCTTCAGACAGTATCTACTGCAGACCATGATAGTCACTACGTGTATTGTAGAGAAAAACAGACCAAGAGAGGAGGAATATCCATTAACTGTGGAGAAACAGCTGATTGAAAATGCTGACATCCACATGTGGCTTAGTTTCTGAGATAAAGCAGACTGCAATCAGGTAGTAACATTAATATGTGGACGACAACATGCAAATATCAGGCAGTAAAATTGCCAACTTAAACAAAAAGTCGTTCACAAGGGACTAAATAAGCAGAAATAGTAGTCAATGCAGTCACAGATTGTTAGCTTTCCAGAGCTATAGTTAATGCATAAAACAATTAGGCAATTGTTATAAACACAAGTACAGTTTATGGCTTCCTAGAACCAAATGCACATGCACAAAAATCTTTCCAGCAATTAGGCAATTGTTATAAACACAAGTACAGTTTATGGCTTCCCAGAACCAAATGCACATACACAAAAATAAAGAACTAGCAAAACAAGTTTCAAAATGTTGTAAAACCAGCAGTAAACTAGAAAAACGTTCACCTATGTTGGCCGGAGCACACCACAGAATCATTTGATGAGGAAGGGGAGAGACAGAACAAAGATGAAGCAGGAGAAACGCGGGTAAAGATTTAAAGGGTGCAAAGGATTTTGGGTAGCTTACAGAAGCATCATAATGAGGAAGGGAGTAGTAGTGGAGGGGTGAAAGAGAGGAAGAAACAGGAGAGAATAGTTGTAACAGCAAGTCGTAAGGATATGGGGTGGGAGAGAGGAAGGGTGAAAATAGAGCAAGCAGTTCTATTTGCTAGTATGAGCAGACAGAGGATAACATTTAGACTTTACAGCCATGACACAGTAAGTCGGGGAAAAAAAAAGAAGAAAAACATGTGTGGGACATGCACCTTTGGAGAAAAACACAGAAAGAAAAAATGATCAGTAAGCAGGTAAGTGTATCAGAATTGGGAACAAGAGAGGCAGAGGGGGATAGAGCAGCCAGGTGAAGTAGTCTGAGAAAAATCTGAAGGAAGGGAGGCAGTAGTTCAATAAAGAAATACAGTGGATGGCTAAAAGGAAATTGAGAATTGCAGGCGGGACAGTTCAGAGTAGGAGAGACCAGAGAAATAGCAGATGGGGGTGGGGGTGGGGGTGGGGGTTTAGGTGAACAGAGAGATGCAAGAGTCAAAAAATAGTTGCAGGAAGGTAGGAGAAGTGGAGGGAGCAGGGTCAAAGGAGAGACAGGGGGCAGCCCAGAGGTGTACCAACCGAGCAGCCTATACAGGAGTAACAGTTCAGGTATCTCAAACTAGTGCATTTAGCAGGACATACTTAAACAGTCTCTGATAAATGACAGGAGGCACCAACAGAGAGGACTTGACTATAGTTTTTTTCCCAGCAGGGTAGGTCTGTGGGGTTTACAAGATTGAAGTTATTGCTAACTTACAGTCTCTGATAAATGGCAGGAGGCACCAATAGAGAGGACTTGACTGAAGGTTTTTCCCAGCAAGGTACATCTGTGAGCTTTGCAGGATTGAAGTTACTACTAACTTAAACAGTCTCTGATAAATGGCAGGAGGCACCAATGGAGAGAACATGACTGTAGGGTTTTCCCAGCAAGGTAGGTCTGTGGGGTTTACAGGATTGAAGTTATTACTTACTTACAGTCTCTGATAAACGGCAGGGTGCACCAAAAGAGAAAACTTGAGTGTAGGTTTTCCCCAACAAGGTAGGTCTGTGGGCTTTGCAGGACTGAATTTAATACTAACTTAAACAGTTTCTGATAAATGGCAGGAGGCACCAACAGAGAGGACTTGACTTTAGGTTTTTCACAGCAAGGTAGGTCTGTGGGCTTTGTGGGATTGAAGTTATTACTAACTTAAACAGTCTCTGATAAATGGCAGGAGGCACCAACAGAAAGGATTTGACTGTAGGTTTTTCCCAACAGGGTAGGTCTGTGGGCTTTGCAGGATTGAAGTTATTACTAACCTATGTTGGCCAGAGCACACCACGGGGCCACTTGATGAGGAAGGGGAGAGAGAGGAACTTCTTTGGGAAACTTAATGTTTCAGTTCACACTGTTTTCTATGTCCAAAATGAGTAAATTCATACAGATAGCAAAGTCTAGGGTTTCCTCAATCTGAAACAGTAAGTTGTACAACACACACTATTGCATGACCATTTTATACAGCATAGTGCATAGCAGCATGCAAAGTATGACTCTTGTAGCTTTACAGTTTGAGAAAATTAATGTTTCAGGTCATACTATTCCCTCTGTCAAAACTCGGAAGTGGTGAAAACCATTTGGAGTGCAAAGGTTCCCCCTCAGTAAGAATCTGTAGGTGAAAGTAAGGTCTTCCATTTTTGGTTGTTTGAGCAGCCCACAGCTTTTAAATTCTAGCCCCCCCCCAAACAAAATTCCAAGTCAAAGTTGTTGTAAGGTTTTTAATTCTTTATTGAAGGCAGATAAACACTGCAATATGTTACACGATAAAAATGCAGTTGTATTTATACGTCTGATAAATACTTCAAGGAGTAGTCTGTGCATTATGCCACTTGCCCTGGTTTGTTCTTCCAGTGTTGCTCCACTCCTAGTGACTGGATCCGGTGAGTGAGGTAAGGATCCTCAAGAACATCCCTTGATGTGTAAGTGGCACTTGGAAACCTGTCTCCACAGGTATTGATTTTAAAATAAGAAACAAAATGATGGGTTGTGTGTTAGAAAACATAATATGAATGGTGCCAGTGTTTCACAAATTGCTAAATTGGAGTAATGATTTCTGTTATATGGTCATTATGTCTTAGGTCCATCTGTAGTTCATTGGTCCATGAGTATTTCATTGGGGTAAAAATATATGCACTCTCAATGGTGCTTCTGTTATGCCAGCTTCATCAGAAGTGCCTCATGTATGACAAGGGTACCATTTTCTGCTATCAGAAAGTTATTTACTAGTATCAATTGTTTGGTACAGAACATAATTAAAAGTTCATGAAAATACATAAAAAATAAAACTGCATTGTGAAAGAAGTAAAAAACTTCATTCTTAAAACATTATTTAAATGTGAAGATGAGGGATTAATACATAAACTGAACATAGAGTGGCATAGAGTAACATAGAGCCTGTTTTTATGGGGTTTAGAACACAACTCTGGACAGGAAGGCTCAGTGAGCTTCAGGGTTGTGTAGTAACAAAACAAGAATAAAAAAGAGAGAAAAACAAAAGCAAACATTACTGTTAATTAGATGTATTATCTTAACCTTAATATTATGCCCATAATTCATTAAAAGTAGAGGAACATTTTGATGACCACTTTTAAAAGGTATGTAAGTCTCAGAGGTAGACCTTGTCTCTAATTTAAAATGCCTAAAAAGCTGTGTTATTATAACCAAAGTGTTACAGCCTAAAAACAATTAATATAAAGGAACTGTTCATTGCCCACTTTTATGGGGCTATTAGCCTTTTTGCTATTGTTTGTTTAGAGCCATACCTTATTCAAGATTTATTTATTTATTTATTTATTTATTTATTTATTTATTTATTTATTTATTTCAGTTTGATTACCAGGGAAGTCCACTGGGCCAGAATGTGCCCATTTTCAGTGGAGGCCTGGGGAGAAAAGCTCCAATAAGCAACACGATTACAAAAGGTTACATAATGCAAAGGTAAAATACATATATAAATTCATACAATCAGGTACAGCAAGTGAATAAATTGTCATTATAATGCAATTTAGACAAAGGTAGCACAGTTTGCAGGTATTTACATTCAGAGCAAGAAGATTCAACTGTCTGAAAAATAAGCATATGTGGATTACTTGATATTTACAATATATACGTACTTGGAGTCAAGAGAGAGAACTTGCTTAATCTGAGGATGTTAGCTTAGGTTTGTTTTAGGAGAATAGAAAAAGAGGTTATAGTGCAGTGTGGAGCAGGAGTAGGAGAGCTCAAAGGGGAAATTTCTATGAATTTATGTAGGGTGAAAGCAGAAACATTTACGTTTAGTAGATAGGTATGAGAAAAGTTGGGTCTTGAAGGATTCAGAATTAGGTATAGTCCTAAACGAAGGAGGGAGAGAGTTCCATTTTCCAAGATCATTGTAAAGCTTGGCCAGGGTTGAAATGTCCTAGTCCTAGAAATAAAAGTAGTAATAATAGTGGGAAAAAAACAAACAATAAACAAACCACTGCTGAAGATACTAGTTCCCTGCAGCCTGCTTCTTCAAGGCTCTTGGATTGAGGATATAAATAGTGCAGAGCACAGGGGTGGTGCAAACCTCGAGTCTCCTTAGCGACTGCCAACTTTGGTGTCATCAGAGGCATGATAATAGGATCCTTCCTACCCACTGGGATGGCATTAGAAGATTTTAGTATCATTGCATAGGGCTGTAAGTTTAAAATCTTAAGCTGAACTATAAAGAAAAATGCAGTACTAATCTATAATAAATTATTCAGGACTACCACTATATAAATAATAAATTGAACATTTACAGAGAAGCTATAGACAAGTGAAAAAATAACTTTAGAAAGAGAGACAAGACAGATATTAGGTTAAGTGAGTGCAGATAAAGTTACCAAACCAAGTCCAAAGTGAGAACAAAGATTTAATATTTTTTGTTGAAACATGGAATGGAATTGGATGATATGACCTGCTCATTAAGGTCTGGTACACGCAGAGTATTGCATCCAAGTTCTCCAGGTCAAGCTGGGTCCTTTGCTGTATCTTCAATTGTACTCATGGTCATGACTGGGGTGGGTTAGCCAAGTTTCTTCTTTCCATGGGCAGAGTTGTCCAGTGCTGGGATGATGACAAATTTTTGTAGTCATCATGTGGTCTGATGTACTAGGTCAGAATAATTAATATAGTGCATCTGTTAATGTGAGCATTTGCTGTGGGGAAGTTAGGAGAATGATCACCTGCCAGTAGTCATTAGTTAGGTCAGGGGAAACATCACATTGTTCTGTATTCCTTCTTCTGATATTGGTAGTGATCATCATGGTCAGAGAAGTTAAAAGGCAAAGTTAATGGAAAAAAATTGTAACAAAAGGTCATCAATCACCATGGAGATTCCAGAGTTTTTAATTTGGATATTACTAACTATAGTTATTGTGGATTGCTGATGTCCAGAGGTTAGGTGCAAAGTCCCCAGTAGCTGTATATAGTTAAAATAGGGAAATCTCTTAAAGTTTGGGTTTCGTTCTCCTTTTTCAGATTATTTGAAAATGTCTGCCATGACACTAGGTCCCAGACACTGCAAGCAAGGGCTACATTTCTCAGGATGGATCGCAAAAATATCAGAAATTAAGTAAATGTAACAGAATATGCCAACCTGGTGGGATGTTAAAACTGCCACAATATACGTAGGTTTGCCAAGCTCAATCCAGCCTAAAAAGATGATCACCCATTCCAGGGGGTGGTCAGCTTTTTTCCATGGGGTATAAAGTTTAAAAGTTAGCTGTAGAAAATGTGGAACCAAAAATTAAATTCACACTCTCCAAAGCTTCAGAATTACTTTAATACCTCTTGCTGTCTTGGATGCTTTAAAATTCAATCTTTTTGTTTTTCAAGTAAAGTTCAGGACATGGGACCTGAAGTGCTGGTGGCTAGGATTTTCCTTAGTGTGTTTAGTTAAGGGGTATGTAAGGACGCAAGCTCTTATTTCTGACTTATGTTGGGTAGTCCTGTGTTTTTTGTTGATAGTCTGCTGAGGAAGGTTTTCCTTCTGTTGGGACAATAAAAGTAAGGTGCTTTGCTCATATAAACACATTAATTGCATCCAGGTTGCCAAAATGAGAATGTTCTTTTAGGACTAGTATAGTTACCACATGGTGTTCCTTATACATAGTCCCTAATGCTTTCTCCCTTTTTAAAGTGAATTTCAGGTGTTCAGAGAAGATCTTACTTAGTTGCCTACTCTCCTTAATTACGGTCCAGTTGACAGTGATGGAATTATTAATATCCTGTTAATCTAGGGAGTAAGGGCAATTCTGAAGTTTCAGGAGGGAGTTGGCTGCTGCCTTCCTTATACTCCTGAGTTTCCTGTGTGGATTGTCTATGGGGTTAAGGGAAGGGTCATTCTGTTTATTATCGTCATTTGTCTCACTTGTCTTGTCAGGATGGAATAGACGAACCAAAGTGGGTTATGTTCAAGTAGCATTATTATGTACAAACACATCAGGAAACTAGGTAAATAACTTTAACTTAGATAAACTTATAAACTGACCATCTCTTATTCATGTTCACTCTCTGGCTGCACTCTCAAAATGGCATTGAAGCTAGCACGTGCCTGGTATTTATATGCATGTTCAGTCCTTAGGAATGCTTATTAAAGGCACCACACACACATATATTCTACATCCTCCCTCTTTGAGAAATAAGTTATACATTGTTTGCATAAGCTTCTTTAAGATAGTAACTAGAGGTTGATGATCAGTTTCAGTCTGGATATCTTGACCATAAATATAATCATGAAACTTGGAACATGCAAGCACAATTGCCAAAAGTTCTTTCTCAATCTGAGCATACTGCATTTCAGTTTGTATAAAAGTTCTATATGCATATGCTATTGCTCTACCCTCTTGAAGAAGAACTGTGCCTAGACCAAATTTTGAGGTGTCACAGGAAAGAGTAACTGGTCTAGTGACATCATAGTACCTTAGTGTAGGTGGTGTGACAATTCTCTGCTATAGATCATCAAATGGTCTCTGGTGCTGTTCTAGCCACGACCATACAACATTCTTGAGTGGTAGCTCTCTAAAAGGCACTGTCAATTCATTGAAATCTTGTATGAACCTGCCCAAATAGTTAATCATACCAAGAAATGCTGTAGAGCTTGAGCATCATCTGGAGCAGGCATCTCAAGAATAGCTGCTTGCTTAGATGGGTCTGGTCTGGTACTTGTAAACAATTGACCTACATGTGTGACTACTGGTAGTCTGAATTTGCACTTTAGAGGATTGAGCTTTAAATTCACTTCATGTGCTCTGTCTAAAACTTTCTTGAGGTTACTGTTATGTTCTATTCACCATTGCCTCCAACCAATAAATCATCTACTATTATGGCATAGGGATAACCTGAAAAGATCTGTTCCATTGCACGTTGAAAGACTTCATCTGCAGAATTTATTCCAAATGGCATCCTGAGAAATCTATATCTTTTAAATAGGATACTGAATGTAGTCAGTAGTGAAGATTTGCGCTCAGGTATTACTTGCCAAAATGAACTCTGCATCCAAGATGGAAAATACAGTGGCATTTGACATTAGAGCTGCGACTTCTTCGACTGTTTGCATGAGATAATGAGGTCTTTTCAATCCCTTGTTCATGTCTCTTGGGTCAATGCATATTCTGATTTCATCTGAGCCTTCTTTTGAGTTGCTACCATAGATGATACCTATTCAGTCGGTTCTGTAACTGGACAAAGTGCACCTTGTTGCACCATTTTATCCAATTGGGCTTTAACTTTATTCTGCATTGCTACTGGAATTATTCTTGCTGGTCTGACAACTGGACTGACCTCTGGGTTTAATTCCATAGAATACACAACTGGAATCTGGCCTAGCTTGTCATCAAAAACATTAGCATATTCTGAGAAAATACTATCACAGAAACTGGAACTGGGACATCTGCTTATATGATGAACCTCTTTAGTAAATGAGAGTAAGTCCATTCTCAAACTGTCTCTGAGACCTAATAATGACTGCACAGGTCTTCGAACTATGTAAAACAACTTGTAACTGTATCCGGCCAAATAACATGAAAGCAACACTGAGCCTTCAGTTTGAATTTCTTCACCTCCATATGCAACAAGTCTCGCACAACTAGCCACATTAAGTTGTTCACCAGTATCTGCATTAGCAAATGTTTTGGCTGACATCACATTACACTTTGAACCAGTATCTACTTTGAGCTTAGTGGATTTACCATGGATTCGGACAGTACAAAATATTTTGCCCTTGGCTAATAAATTAACTGCATTGACCTTTTCACCAATTACCGACACACCATCTATGTAGAAAGCTGACTGTAACCCTACTTGATCAATTTGCTTTGTGAGTGATCTTTCTTTGTTACTGAGCAAGGTTTACTTGACTTGCAAAGCCTTTAAAAATGACTCCATTTTTTACACTTGTAATATTGCTGACCAAGTGCTAAATACTTTTCTCATTTAAACTCATTGTTGGCACCAGAAATGCGACAGTTCATAGGTTCATAGGTAGGTACTAGGCTATTGGCCCAAGGGCCTATGTAAGCCCAGCCAACAAGGTTCCCTGGCTTACGCCACCCAAGAAAGTTATTTTCCTGTGCCACTGTCGAGCAGAGATGCAGAAGTGATCCCCAGGGTGTATTTCCTATTTCCCATCCACTCATCAAGATTTTTCTTGAAGAATGCTAATGAAGAATTTTGCTTGACATAGATGGATAGCCTGTTCCAGAGGATGGGAAGTCTCTGGGACAGGAATCTATCCCTCCAGCATGTCCTATTTATTGTGATGACAAGGTTTAGGTCCCTAGAGCGTGTAGCTCAGAGGGACTGGGATTTCTTTAGGTACAGCATGTCCAACAGCTCTGGGTTTGACATAGCTTTATATGTTAGGCAGAGATCAGTAGGCAATATGCTACGGAGTAAAGCTGGAGTTTTTTGAGGCGGTCAGTGTAGGGCATTTGTTTGAGGCCAGTAATCCTCTTTGTGAGGTACTTCTCTGGCCTTTCCAGCTGATGCAGATGTCTTGTGAGGTACATTCCAAAAGGGGCGTTGTACTCTATAATGGGTCTAATGAGTGTCGAGTAGAGGGGAACAATGACCTCTTTTTTCCTGGATGAGAACCCTTTTATGATGAGGTGAGTCACGTAGAAGGACTTCCTGACTACTGTGGTGATGTGACTATCAAAGGAGAGACTACTGTCCACCTGGGTCCCAAGGTCTCTTATCACACATTCGGTGTAAAGTAGATTGCTGCCTATGTGGTAGTTCATGGTTACAGAGTTTTTACCAAAGGGGATGACACTGCACTTTTTGGCATTAAGCTTGAGGCCATGGCTCTGACACCAGGCATCTGTCTCAGCGAGGCCCTTCTGTTTGCCTTGCAGACACAAGGTGCAAGGTTTGATTCTCACATGGGGTACTTGGTTAGGCTTAAAATGGCCCACAAGGGCAAATAGCCTACTACTAATCTATGGATTAATCTATGGATCTAATCTATGGATCTGTAGGATGCCCACATCATTCGGGGACTTGACTATGGCTACTAGTTTGCAGTCATCTGTGAACTTCATTAGCCAGAGGCTTTCGGTGTTAGCCTGTACTTCAGAGAAGTAGATACCAAACAGGAGAGGTCCCAGGACGGTATCCTGTGGTACTCCACTTTTCAATGCTTTGAGGTCAGATTTGGAGTCTGCAACTTTTACAGTGTGGGTTCTGTCAGTGAGCCAGTTGGCAACCCATCTTGTAACGTAGGGATTTTTACCTAGTTTAGTGAGTTTAGCTATAATTCCAGAATGGGGGATAGTGTTGAAAGCCTTGGCGAGCTCAAGATAGGCTGTGTGAACCACTTTACCCACATCTATGGCTTTGGTGACTGCCTCGAAGAAGTCGATCAGATTCAGGAGGCATGATCTGCCTTTCACAAACCCAAACTGGGTGGGATCCAGAGTTTTAAGGTTACCAATGTCTTTGTTTATGAGTTCCATGCTGATACTTTCCATGGTCTTGCAGACCAGGCTCATCAGGCTAATAGGTCGATAGTTCCCGGGATCAGTGGTGGCTCGCCATTTGTGGAGTGGGATAACTGTTGCTGTGCACCATTCAGTGGGCACAAATCCTGATGCAAAGTTATTATTGAACATGGTGCTTAAGTGAGGAGCAAGTTTGTTCTGACGTTCGTGTAAAACGCAGCCTGGGATGTTGTCCGGTCCCATGAATGCTGTGTTTTTGGCTTTAGAGAGTTCAGCTTTTACCTGCATAGTTGTGATTACAGGGACTCTGCATTCTTCCTGCATAGATATGGGCCCTTTAGGGCGTGGAGGGGGGTTAAAGTTAGCACTGAATCTATCTGCCAGGATGTTGGCAATATCAGTTGGTCCTGTAATTTTCATGCCATTGTGCTGTAACTCAAACAATAAAGCTTAACAATAAAGCTTGACTTGGGTTTTGCTGATTCACCCTGGTGCTGTGCTGAGCAGCACTTGTTCTGCACTGAGCATGCTCCTTTAACTGAACTGGTCTTCAAACTTGCTAGAAAACATTGGGTTTTCCTTGGCGAGCCTGCAGAGGTAGTAGGTGTCATGTACCTAGGTCTGTTTCTACTTGCCATGTGTTGCATACGATCTACATTTGCTCTGGAGCTTGTTGAAACCATGCTCTTATCATTCACAAGCATACTTTTGGCCTTCCTATAACCTCATGGATTTGCAAATCTCAGTAGCATTGCTCAACATTAAGTCTCTGTCTCGAAGCAAACTCTTTCTCACAGCAGCACTACTGATACTACATACAACCATCTTCTTTATTACCTCATCTTTTAGATCACCAAACATGCCAGTTTTAGCCTTGTTTCTCAAGTCAGTAATGTAAGCTGTAAATGTGTCTCCTGGCCTTTGGACTCTTGTGTAAAACAAATGTCTCTCTAACGTAACATTGGTTTGGGGATTACACATTTCTCTGAATTTAGACTTTAAACACTCAGGATCTTCCCTTGATTCAGCCTGAATAACAATATGACAATTTTCACCTTCACCTTCATACACTGCTGGTGCATACACAATGAACGCTCTCTATCAATGGTCTCTAACCCAGTTAGGTTTAGCAGAATGAATGGCTTGGTGTGTGCATCTTTATCTGAGTAAGCTGCTTGTATAAAAATATCATACTCTTAGTCAAATAGTCTCCAATTCTCTGCAATGTTCTGATCAAATACCAGTGGTGAGGGTTTTCAAAATCCATCCGCTGTGCCATCAACTTCTGGTAAAACAACAGTGCAATGCAAGTCCACTTGTAACTGTATGAACACACACACACACACACACACACACACACACACACACACACACACACACACACACACACACACACTCATACACACACACACACATGCATATATATATATATATATATATATATATATATATATATATATATATATATATATATATATATATGGATATAAATATATATATATATATATATATATATATATATATATATATTTATATATGGAGGCACTTTATATCACAAAATACTGAGATCTCGAATTTCAATATCTCCAGATGAAATTGTCGAACGTGCAGTTGAGCAAAACTGCACTTTATCGAATTTGAAGTGTCAAATTTGCGGTTGTGGTGGCATGGTATGTGGGATTTGCTGTGTTTGTAAGGTGCGGTGTGCTGTGGGATATGGTTTGCCTGCCGTTATGTGGATATATGTGGAGATTCAGTTAAGTGCTGTTTTTTTAAGGGTTTTGGGTAGGGATTTGAGTGCATGTGAGTGTGTTGGGAAGTTTTTGGGGATTAGGGTAGATAGGTAAGAGTGTGAGTGAGTAAGTGTTGAGAGTGGTGGTGTTTGTACATATGTGGTGTGTGTTTGTGCAAGGGGAATATAGAGTATGTAGTGGTGGGTTTAGTGTCTTTGTCTTTTTAGTGTGACCTCGGAGTTAGTATATATAAGTAGCGAGGGTGCAGGGGGACTTGCCCCCCTGCTTATACGTAGGGTAGGTGTGTGTATTTGTGTTGTTGTATTTGTGTGTGTTTTGTTGGTTTGTTGTAGTGTGGGGAGGAAGGTGTGTGTATGTTTGTGTGGCGGAGGGTGTATTTAAAAGTCGTGATTTTAAATTTCGTGCTTTTGGGGTTTCAATATTGTGAATGTTCGGCTTCAGATATTGAAGTTTGAGATTTCAGTATTTCCAGATTATAAAATGAATCCATATATATATATATATATATATATATATATATATATATATATATATATATATATATATATATATATCGATCTAGGGCTAATTACCGATGACACGTTTCAACGAAACTGAAAAGGTTGAGCACAATTTCACAAAATTCTGCTAAAAAAGGAAACAAAGACAAGATTTAAAAAAAAAATAACAGTAATCACGTTCATGCATAGGCACCCCTACAGCCCCCCCCACACCCCCCTACTTTTATATTCTCACTCTGAGATCACACTACAGTGGGGAAAAGGGAATAGTCCCTTATCCCAACTGTGCCGCGAACTCAGCAAAAGCCATTTTCTCATGCTTTTTCTTTTTTTAGCTCAGTTTTATGAAAGTGCTTTTTCGGTGAAAAAATATTTTCGCGAAGGTGTGCTTCCCCGTTTCAGTTTTGTTGACGTGTAGGCTATGATTAATCCTAGACCCATACACACACATATATATATATATATATATATATATATATATATATATATATATATACATACGGTCTATATTACATATTCAAAGTTTCAAAATTTCGAATCCCATATGTTCGACAACATATGATCGAAGTTTGAAACTTCAAATATATAATAAAATATCCAAAAAAAAAAAACTTACCTTAACGCTTCATGCAGGGGGCCCACACCCCCCTACTTAAGTATACCAACTCCGAATTCACACTTCAATGCAGAAAAGGGAAATTCTCCCATTCTGCACCATACGGCGCCGTTACAGTTAACATTCAAACTTTTCAAAGTTTGATCATATGGTGTTGACCATATGACATTCGAACTTTGAAAAGTTCGTTCATGTAATAGGAACCCCATACATATATATAGATATATATATATATATATATATATATATATATATATATATATATATATATATATATATATATATGGATCACCTTCAGATGCCCGAAATCGCATTTCACCGACACGGAATCCGACGGGTCGAAAACACCGACAACGCAGATGACCGACAAGGTGAGAACCCGACGGACTCGGTAAGGGTGCGATAGAGTGAGGGATTTAGTGTTCGGGAGCGGACAGGTAAGTGTGCGATATTGAGGGACTGTGGGTTTAGGGGTGGGTTAAGTGAGTTAGGGTTAGGGTGCAGGTAGGGTGTGTGTGCGATAGTGAGGGACTGTGTGTTTAGGGGTGGGTTAAGTGAGTTAGGGTTAGGTGCAGGTAGGGTGTGTGCGATAGTGAGGGACTGTGGGTTTAGGGGTGGGTTAAGTGAGTTAGGGTTAGGGTGCAGGTAGGGTGTGTGTGCGATAGTGAGGGACTGTGGGTTTAGGGGTGGGTTAAGTGAGTTAGGGTTAGGGTGCAGGTAGGGTGAGTGTGCGGTAGTGTCGGACCTTGGGGTTAGGGGTGGGTAAGTGAGTTAGGGTTAGGTGCAGGTAGGGTAAGTGTGCGGTAGTGTCGGACCTTAGGGTTAGGGTTTGGGTTTGGGATAGTGGATATGTTATGTAGTGTAATGTGTTGTTTACGTGTAGTGTGTTGGTGTAATGGTATTCGGTGTTTTGCGTTGTCGGTATTTTTTGTTGTCGGTCTTTTGGTGTCGGTGATTTGTGTGTGGGCGGTTTGGCGTTGGCATCTGAAGGTGATCCATATATATATATATATATATATATATATATATATATATATATATATATATATATATATATATATATATGGGTTCACTACATAATATTGAAATTTTGGAATATCGAATTCCAAAATCTCGAGACTATATAGCTGAAACCCCTAAACAGTCAAAGACCAGAAGCGGGAAATTCAAAATCCCAATGTTCGGAGATTTTGAAGTAGCGCTTCTGGTGTTGCAGTTTGTTGATGGATAGGTGGAAGTTCAGGTAAGTATCTATGTGTAAGTCTGTTGGTTAGGGGCTTTAGTGTGTATCAGTGTGTGTTGTGACTGTGATGTGTGTGTGTGAGGGACTGTAAAATGTGTGGGTGTGAGTTTCCCTTGTGTGTCTGTGAGATCTCGGAGTTAGTATATTTAAGTAGGGGGGTGCAGGGGGGCTTGCCCCACTGCTTATCTGTAGTGTAGGATGATATGTTTGATTGTGGGGGGAAATTGTGTGCATGTGTATGCTGTATATGTGCTGTACGTTAGGGATTATGAGTTTCGCACTTTTGGATTTTCGGCATTTAGGAGTTTCAGCTATATAGTCTCGAGATTTTGAAATTCGATATTTCAAAATTTTGAGATTATGTCCTCTGTATATATATATATATATATATATATATATATATATATATATATATATATCTACATGTAATGGCTGAATTTACAGTAGATTGAATTCCACATTACCGAGACCATAATGCTGAAGCTTTAAACAACCAAAAGTTCAAATGGCCGATTTACACATTACCAAACCTCAGATTACTGAAAATAAAATCAGTGGACCTGACAAGCACACCACCAACCCATAATTCCAAACTGTGTCAACATAAAACGTAATGCAATGCCTAACAGAAGTACTCGATATTATAAAAAAATACCAGAACCTCCAAATAAAGTAAATAGTCAAAACAAATCAAAATAAGACATTTCCATATGTGGTAAACAGACTCTTACATTTTCAATAACAACACAATAGCGGAAATATACTCCATGCATTTATATTGCTCTCTGTTGTCAAACACACCTTTAAGTTGCTCCTGCCGCTAAATTAATTTACAGTTTTTAGGGGATGGTGGACAGCCTGTGCTCAGGTGAGCTCGTAATTCATCTATCCTATTCTGTTCACGAGCAATGGTAGACATAATAATGTAAATCCATGATGTATTTCCCAATCAGACACTTAAACCTTCTATGCTAGTCTTCAACATTGTTTTGTGTCCTAGGTAAAAACATGTCATTCAATTCCGACACATTCCAAAAGGAAATTGGAAATAGTGGAGGGAATCGAACACGACTGATGAAACATGTAGGTCCGGATTCACAAAGGCTTGCACGGACTCTAAGAGTAGAGTAAGACTCCATGCAGCCAACATGTCCACCACGAGATCCAGGAACAGCTGCTAGGGGCGTGCAACAGAGCTCTCAAAACTAATCCTACACGGACAGGGCTGGGATATGCAAATTACCTCAATTGTAGGCGAAAGCTATGCAAATGAGGGTAAATTTGCGATCCAGGAAACCCAACCCTGTCCGAGTAGGAGTAGTGTTATTTGCAGAAATGTACTCAGTTGAGAACTGAGTATGGTTCTGCAAATAGCAAAACGGAGCCTTGACAGCTCCAAAAAAAGGATGCATTTACAGGAGAAAGCATACCAATGGCCAAAACTACAGCCATTGGTAATGTTAAGTAATGCAAAAGTAAAATAAAATAACTTTTTTTTTACATCCCGATTTCCGGGGTTTAAGCGTAGCGCAGCGCCGCACAAATGCACTGTGCCCTAAAAAGCAGAAAATCAATAATAAAGATCCACAAAAGTGGATTTTATAGCAAATATGATTTCACAAGGCAAGTGAATGGCAGGCTGAAGACAACATGGCCACCGAGTACAGGTTGCTAAGGGGGGAAGCTCAGCTAAGAGATGTAACCAAGCATTAGTAGGCAATCCTATGCAAAGGATGGTTAGGATAGTGAATTGCAAGTTTACATAGCAAATGAGCACCGTCAGTGGAGTGTAGGAGTAGGATAAGGGGAGTAACAGAGTAGAAGATAGATGACATCACGAGTGGGGTATGTATGAAAGAAGTGAAGTTCATTGGAGCAGAGTGGCATGTGTCAGCTGTCATTTACACATCATTGAAAGAGGTGTGTCAACAGGTAGGCTAGGTAAAGACAAGAAATGGAAGGTGTATGCCGTGGATAACACTAAAGTTTCTTGCCCGTATGGGCGCGTGTGCGCACCCGTAAACCTGAGTAAGACAGTGTGCACGCATGTAAGCATGACTGCGCGCTTTTAAGCCAGAGTAAGCATGTATAAGGCTGTTTAAAGTGTTGTAAGCGCGTTTGCGCTAGTGTGCATGCATTTTAACAAGAATAAGCAAGTTTTAGTCTGTGTAAGCATGTGTGCGCATGAGTGAGCTGCTGTGAGCGTGTCTGCACTTCTGTGCGTGGCGCTGCCCCCCCTGGAAACAGAAAGGAAAAAGGAAGCACAACAAATAGTAGGAAGCTACCAGGGAGTACTAGCAGAGCTAGCAGGTGAAAACAATCAGAATCAGGCAATTACACAGGCAGTAAACTAGCCCAGCCTAGCACTTAAAACTCTGCAAACAACAGTCCATTATGTTTCTCACAAGAGACACTGTAACACTGCAGTAAGATAATAGAAGTGAAAACTGAAAAAGCTTTACTGAGACAAAGAAATGTTAGGGGCTGCCATTGCTGTTATAAGGCGACATATGCAACATGCTGAGGGTGGTAACAATGGAAATGCTGCTGGACAACCCACAGTGAGGAGACGGAGAAGAGTGTACAGGCCCAGGGTAACCTACCAGGGGATACATGAGCTGGAGATAGTGGAGCGCTATAGAGTGGACAGAGACCTCCTGCAGCAAATTGTTGAGCTGTGCAGGCCACACCTCACACACAGAACCACCAGAGGGGAACCCACCCCAGTGGAAACCAAGGTATGTGGTGGCCTAAGAAAATTAGCAACAGGTACCTTCCAGAGACCAACTGGTGATATGATGGGGATATCACAGGCATCAGCATCCAGGGTACTGCACCACTTCCTGGATGCCATGTCAGCACATGTCGGTGATCATGTATATTTCCCCAATTCCTGTGAGGTAATGGCCAGCAATATGCGTCTCTTCCAGCAAATAGCGGAATACCCTGAGGTAGTGAGTGCAATTGACTGCACACATATACGCATCAATGCACCAGCTGATAAGCGGGGTAGGGTCTACTTCAGAATTAGTAATAACAGAGCATTTGGAATAATCATCCAATGAGTACGATGGAACAGGGACATCCATTACCACTTCCTCCTCCTGTTCCTCGTTACTCTCTTGTTCTGCTGCCTCGTCCCCAAGACTTGCTCCTGAAAATTTCGATTCCTCACGTTTTTCTGTTCATTAGACACCCCATTGTTATTATTTTGGCTGCCAGAATCTCTGAAGTCAGCATGGCCATGACTGCCAGACTGTTGCGCCAACCTCTCATTCCTCCTAATACCATTGTTGGAATTAGGTGTTGATTCCAACTGAGGAATGATTCCATTTTCCCTTTCCTGCCCTTCAGAGCCAACTTGGGTTTCATGTTGCCTTTCACCACCTTGAGTGTTAGAAGTTGCATTAGTTAACTTTGGTGGGTGAGGGTAAGCCTTACCCTCTCCATAATCTTTAAGGACCCTGTTAATTTTCTTTGTCTTAGTTGAATTCATTTTTAATAAATGGTAATCGATACTCGAAAAACATCTATCATACTCAAACTGATATCTTGCAAAGTCAATGTCATTTTTAATGGAATTATCTAAAGTTTCTAATTCTCCCATTAATGCATCGACCATTTCTTGGTAATGAACACAAAATACTCCTAGCAACTCAAGGCCTTGTTTATCAAACAGGGCAATTAATGCAGTGTGGAATAAAGAGCCTTCCACCAAGCCCATAGGGAATTGCCAATGTCTTAGTCCTTTAGGCACAATTTTTAGCTTAATACACTCTCGGAAATAAGCTATTTCTAGCTGCAGCTTACGTACCTTAAACAGCTTCTCATCAAAGCTGTTAAATTTAAAGTTAATATCGTTCCTTGTCGCTTGCTCTGGTAATGCAGTATTACCTTGTTGCACTCCGTTAAAAACAAAAGACCTAGTAACCCAAGCAGAGAGAGGCTCTGCGCTCCTTAATCCAGAGTCACGTAGTTCAGCCACTGCTGAATTATTCCTCCTCTCACTTGGTGGACCCGCTCCATTTGGGTGCTGTAAAATATCCAAATTGGGTGTTGACGCTGTTGAAACCAATACCCCTTCGGGTCTTTCAGCCACCACGGACTCCACCGTCTGTGGAGACTGGTTCACATCATCAATTCGCTGAGACAGTCTGTCTACCTTTTGCGTTAATAACTCGATCAACGCTGTCAGGTTCCCATCACATTCATTAGAATCAGAAGCGGAGACACTCGCAATTGCCGGTTCCATGAAGAACAACTGCCAAACAAATAAACCAAAGGAACAAACTCTTGAACAATGAACCAGCGATCCAAGAGGTCAATAACTTCCTCAAATACTTGATTAAAATTCTCTTCACAAGCTAGTGTAATTAAAAATTTTAAAACCAGCTTTAGAATTAGTAATAACAGAGCATTTGGAATAATCATCCAAGGAGTACGATGGAACAGGGACATCCATTACCACTTCCTCCTCCTGTTCCTCGTTACTCTCTTGTTCTGCTGCCTCGTCCCCGAGGCTTGCCCCTGAAAATTTCGATTCCTCACATTTTTCCGTTCATTAGACACCCCATTGTTATTATTTTGGCTGCCAGAATCTCTGAAGTCAGCATGGCCATGACTGCCAGACTGTTGCGCCAACCTCTCACTCCTCCTAATACCATTGTTGGAATTAGGTGTTGATTCCAACTGAGGAATGATTCCATTTTCCCTTTCCTGCCCTTCAGAGCCAACCTGGGTTTCATGTTGCCTTTCACCACCTTGAGTGTTAGAAGTTGCATTAGTTAACTTTGGTGGGTGAGGGTAAGCCTTACCCTCTCCATAATCTCTAAGGTCCCTGTTAATTTTCTTTGTCTTAGTTGAATTCATTTTTAATAAATGGTCATCGATACTCGAAAAACATCTATCATACTCAAACTGATATCTTGCAAAGTCAATGTCATTTTTAATGGAATTATCTAAAGTTTCGAATTCTCCCATTAATGCATCGACCATTTCTTGGTAATGAACACAAAATACTCCTAGCAACTCAAGGCCTTGTTTATCAAACAGGGCAATTAATGCAGTGTGGAATAAAGAGCCTTCCACCAAGCCCATAGGGAATTGCCAATGTCTTAGTCCTTTAGGCACAATTTTTAGCTTAATACACTCTCGGAAATAAGCTATTTCTAGCTGCAGCTTACGTACCTTAAACAGCTTCTCGTCAAAGCTGTTCAATTTAAAGTTAATATCGTTCCTTGTCGCTTGCTCTGGTAATGCAGTATTACCTTGTTGCACTCCATTAAAAACAAAAGACCTAGTAACCCAAGCAGAGAGAGGCTCTGCCCTCTTAATCCAGAGTCACGTAGTTCAGCCACCGCTGAATTATTCCTCCTCTCACTTGGTGGACCCGCTCCGTTTGGGCGCTGTAAAATATCCAAATTGGGTGTTGACGCTGTTGAAACCAATACCCCTTCGGGTCTTCCAGCCACCACGGACTCCACCGTCTGTGGAGACTGGTTCACATCATCAATTCGCTGAGACAGTCTGTCTACCTTTTGCGTTAATAACTCGATCAACGCTGTCAGGTTCCCATCACCTTCATTAGAATCAGAAGCGGAAGCAGAGACACTCGCAATTGCCGGTTCCATGAAGAACAACTGCCAAACAAATAAACCAAAGGAACAAACTCTTGAAGAATGAACCAGCGATCCAAGAGGTCAATAACTTCCTCAAATACTTTATTAAAATTCTCTTGACAAGCTAGTGTAATTAAAAATTTTAAAATCAGCTTTAGAATTAGTAATAACTGAGCATTTGGAATAATCATCCAATGAGTACGATGGAACAGGAACATCCATTACCACTTCCTCCTCCTGTTCCTCGTTACTCTCTTGTTCTGCTGCCTTCAAGAGTTTGTTCCTTTGGTTTATTCATTTGGTAGGGTCTACTTCAACCGCAAGAGCTTCCCCTCCATCAGCTGCTAGTTCGTGTGTGATGCCCAGGGCATAATATTGAATGTGTGTGCTGGCTGCCGTGGAAGCTACCATGATTCCCATATCTGGCATCTGACGCAGCTGTACCAGACATTTGCCAATGGGGACATCCCACATGGTCACCTAGTGGGGGATGCTGGCTATGCACTGGAGCCGTGGCTGATGACACTCATCAGAAACGCACACACACCTGAACAGGAACGCCATAATGAGGCACATGCACAAACACGAAATGTAATCGAGCGTGTGTTTGGGCTGCTCAAGTCATGGTTCCGGTGCCAGGACACATCTGGTGGAGCCTTGCAGTACTCACCAACTACATGCACCCAAACTGTCATGGTATGTGCTATGCTACATAATATGATCCTGCGAAAACAGCTGCAGCTGGACCAGCATAGGCCTGGACCAAACAGCCCCCCACCATTGCCAAGGCCATCACAGGCAGAGCATGACTCAGAGGAGGAACAACCTGAGCCTGCCCCAGTAGGCAGAAGGAGGCATGCCCAGTATGCTTTGGCCTTGGCAAAGAGGCAATGCATAGCACACACACTGGCTCAGTAGGAACTCTGGAAATGATACCTCTCTCTGACTCGCACATATAGTAACGGGATGCCTAAGTTGACACCTGCTCTCAAACATGTATAGGGAGTGTAGTATGTGCATCTGACATAGGCAGCCCTGCAGCACGACTTGAGGCATGATTGCCATGTGTTAAGCAATATAAAGCAGTGCTAAACAGCATTTACCACCATGTAGTATATGCAAACAAAATCACACACACCAACTAGCACAACTGTGGTCAATACTGAGTAATATTGGGCAATGTCCAGCAATGTTGGTGAATATCGAGCAATGTCAGACAAGCCTGATCTAAGTAGGGCATAGCTGAACAAAAGCCGACATGCTCAATTGTGCTCTACTGGCCCTTAAGCAGTCTGGTCTGCTCAGTATGAAAATATAAAGCAGTGATGGGCCTCAAATGCAGGATACTGTACACTACAGTGACAGTACTGAACCACTAAACCATGACA
Organism: Protopterus annectens; assembly: GCF_019279795.1. Classification (NCBI taxonomy): domain Eukaryota; kingdom Metazoa; phylum Chordata; order Ceratodontiformes; family Protopteridae; genus Protopterus; species Protopterus annectens. Next base: position 535,394,883 of record NC_056745.1, on the reverse strand, counting down.
GTATTGCAGTGGCCGTATGAAGAAATGCTGATAAGTCTATGCAAAGTATCTCATGGAAACCCTGCAGGCACAACATAATCCCTGTCGAGTTATGACACAAAGGTACGTCCTGCAGTAAGAATAGAACCTGACTTCCAACACACACAGTATAAATGTTAATATTAGTCGTGTTCGCACACATCAACAAATGTAGTGGACCTCAGGGAGTAACATACTGAAAGGTCACACTGGGCATGCTCACACACTTGAATAATTGAGACAAATGTCAGGCATAAAAACACGGAAAGCCTGAACTGGGCATGCTCACACACTTAGGCTATGTCTGAGTACAGCAGTGGGCCACACATATCTGGCAGTTGCATGTGTTAACCCAGGAACCTCTCACTATCCAGCAATCCACCCTGTGCACACAGTTATATGACAACAGACGCATATATAATATAGTGGAACCCTGTCATAATCAAATATGTTCTGCAGATACCCAAGTTGTTCATAGAAACTGGGAAAGCAAAGACGATAAAGACATGCAAACAGTATCAGCAATAAACATTGTGCATCCTGAACATTATCATAGGTTCAGAGGTCGATACTAGGCTATCTGCCCTAGGGCATGTACAAGCCTAGCCAGAGTGTGTTTGGCATTTGCAACCCTGTCAGCTTACTACAGTGTTCCTGTGAATAGTAGGTCACACAGGATAGCCCATGTACGTTTAGGCTAGTGTGCCTCTGTCTAGCAGGGACACAGAAGATATCCCAGGGGTAAACATACGATCACCCATACAGTCATCAAGATGTCTCCTGTAGGTAGTCAGTGGTTGGCTCTGCCTATGTGAAACCGGGATTACAATCCGGAGTGAGTGGAGCCTCTGGGATAAGAATCTGTCCCTCCAGCATGTCCTATTAACATTTGTGCTGAGGTATATGTCCCTGGAGTGTGTAGCTCCAAGGGAGTCAGATATCCTGAGGTGGAGCATGTCCAGTAATGCTGTGTTGGGTATTCCTGTAAACAACAGGCACACATCATATCCGAGTAGGTGGTAAGTGACTGAGTAGAGCTGGAGTTACTGCATCCTAACTGTGCAGGGCATCCGTGTGAGTCCCTAGATCTGCTTGATGAGGAACTTCTGTGGCTAGTACAGTTGCTGCAGGTGTCGGGTAATGTACACCCCAAATGTGGCATTGTAACCAAGCATGGTTGTGATGAGTATAGGGGCACAATGACCTCACTCAATCTAGATGTGAAACCATATGGGATAAGGTGGCCTATATAGAAAGTCTGTCCAACCACTTTGGCAACGTGATTGTCAAAGGCAACAGTACGAACAAGTCGTGTCCCCAAACCCTTAACAACTCCTACTGTATGTAATGGAGTACTACCTATGTGGTATTGTGTGGGCATATTGTTATCCCCAAAGGGGATGACTATGCAACTAATGGAATTTATCTGTAGGCCATGGCTCAGGCACCAGTCATCCATCTCTGTGAGACCCTGTTTTAGTATGCATGTGGCAGGTGGAGAGTTGATTATGGCACCCACTTTGCAGTCAAGTGCAAACATAGTCAGCCATATTCCCCCTGTGGTAGCCTGTACATCAGACAAATATATACTTAACAAGAGAGGTCCCAGGACCGAGCCTTGTGGGATGCCACGTGTAACTGGTGTATAGTCAGACAAGGCACCGGCAATTCTAACCATGTGGGTGCTATCCCTGATCCAGGTAGCAATCCATCGTGTGAGATATGTGTCCATATCGACGCTGGTGAGCCTATGCATAATGGCCGAGTGGGTTATTGTGTTGAAGGGATTTGCAAGGTTCAGGTAGGCTGTGTGGACAACTGTCCCTATGTCGATGGACCTGGTAACCGTTTAAAGAATACAAACAGGTTCAAGAGGCAAGATCTGCACACAACAACGCTTACATGTGTAGGACACAGTGTCTGTACGTTCCCGATGTCAATGTGTATGAGTCCCATGACAATACGCTCCATAGCTTTGCAGAACAGGCTAGCTAGGCTTATAGGGCAATAGTGTCTGTGGTCTGTTGTGGCACCAACTCTGTGGAGTGGGACCACTGTCACTGTACGCCATTCCTTGGGTACATATCCCATAGTAACTCTGATATTGAACAGTGATGTAATGTGAGGGTCACGTCTATCATGAAGCTCGTGTAAGATGCAGGCCAGGACACTGTATGGTCCCATTGATGCTGTGATGTATGCTTTGGGTAGGGCAGCACGCACCTGTTACTTTGTGATGTCAGAGAGGTTACACTCTTTTGGGATGGATAGTTGCTCCTTAGGGGGGATGGGGGGGGCATCTGCACTGAACCTGTTTGCCAGGATGTTGGCAATGCCAGTGGGTTCAGGGTAAGTTTAGTCAGTATGCAGTAACTCACAGCATATCAGTGAGTGTCCACCCAGGTTCCTGACATAACTGAAGAAGGTCTTGTGATTGTCCTACGTGTCTGCTGCAATTGTCCGTTAGAAGCGGCCCTTAGGTAAGTTCATGAGTGATGTAGCTGTCTGCTAGTACAGATCACAGATGCCTTCCCTGTCTGGGATTGTGCTCTATCATGTAGTAGCTCCCTCCTGATGTTGTACAGCTTATTAATGGCTGGGGTCTACCAGACAGGTCCCCTGCCATTGGAGGAGTGAGTCCTGTTGTTATTTGGGATAGCACAATCCATGCAGTCCACTAGGTGTCCATAGAATGTGTATGCAAAGGATTCAGCAGTCTGAGCCATATTTGCCACTGTCCCAGGGTCTCTGAAGGATACCACCCTGCTCTGGTGAAGTGAGATGTTGGCTCATGAGAAGTTCACCAAGATTACCCAGGATGGGAGTGTGGATGGGATATGGATGTCCAGTGAGATAAATGTATGTTCTGACCTTACCATGAGGGGTATATTGCTGGTGTGGAACATAGAGTCCCCATGTTGGTGACGATCAGGTCCAATATGTATTCCCCTCTTGTGGCTGTGGTGACTGGTTGTGCCATAGCATATGGGTTCACAAATTGTAGTGACTGTTGGGCGAGGGTGTTGGGGCTTGAGTAGCATCCCCAGTCAATGTTTGTGTATATGAAGTCACCCAATATAATGGTGTTTGTGGAGACCTTCATATTCTCTATTGTTCCCAGGAAAGCCGAGTGTGGCTCCTGAGTTTGGGAGGGTGGTCTGTAGCAGGCAACAAACTGAAAGGCAGTTTTGCACAATGATAGTTGCATAAGTATGGTCTGTAATGCTTTGTGCAGTGCTACTAACCCGGAGGTGTGTGCATCTGTGATGTATATGGATACTTCCCCTAGTTGTGCTGTCTGTTCTGAGTCATGTGGTCAGAAAGCATGATATGAAACATAACCTGATAGTGCTGGTGTGCATTTGTGAGCCTGAACCAGGTGTCTGTTAGTGCACAGATATCACTATCCTCCTTACTGAGGAGAGTCCTGAGTGGGCTCAATATGAGGGTAACACATCTGGTGTTGAGCAGCATTACCCTTAGTTTCATTTAACCTGTAATGTCTATGGAGGTGGGTTTGTCTTTTGAGCCCTGCTTAAGAAAGGCACTATGGTGGTAGCAAGAGCCTTAGCCAGCATTTGAAAGTCCAAGAGTGACAGGTGCAAGCTCTCCATAGTGAAGCTACGTGGCATGTCGAGCATGTCACCACAGGCTGACAGACACTGGATCCCCTATGAATGACACCAATTTGTTAGCCAACTGTTAAACATGATATGTTTGTCTGTATACTGTGACATCATAATTGGTGAGTGTAAGATGCCAGACAAAGTCAGGGTCATACTGGCCTGGGCTACATGATCAGAGTGTTCCTCCATGTATCATGTCATGTGGTCCAGGGAGTAACGTCTGAGGTTTTATGCACCAGTATGGACAATGATGGTGCCTGTCCTGTACTTGCTTTGGAGTGACCTGACTGCATGTGTTATGTGGCGGATCCTGTCACCTGACAGACAGCTCAAAGTGACTATTCCCTTGTTTGGGCTGGTGAGTGGGACGTCAGTGTGTCTGACAATAAGTGTCGCCTATGACAAGTGTATTAAGTGTGTTGTTTAGCCCGAAGGGCAGTGACTGTGTAGCACACTGACATTGTGAACTATGTGATATGTGGGTATTGTAGTGGGGTAGCAGTTGTGTGTGTGTCTGCTTTGGAGGTCTCTGCTGCTTAGGCAGAGTTCATTTACAGCATCCGAGTATGTTTATGTGTGAGAATGTGATTTGAGTGCTGTTGCTATAGGTATATGCAAGACTGATATCTGGTGTGTGTGGTTACCTTCACCACCTGATAGTCTGTGCCAGTCATGGGTCGAGAGAGTTCAGCACCCTGTATGTCTATATAGGTCAATTCTCACATATATCTGAGTTTGTCGGGAGGAGGAGAGGGTTGTCTGCATACATGAGGCAGATGTGACATTGTGTCAACATCACAATATTCACCAGCTGGACTGGAGAGTACACACGAAACCGACCCCTGGACATGCCAGGATATTATGATGACATACTCTGTAGCCTGATCACAAAGGATCAGTAGGGTGTTAATTGTGTAAAAGAGTATAACAGGGATTAGTGCTCAGGTTTGTTGGTGTTTTGTAAAGAGTAGCTTGAAGGAGTCTAGACTGAATCATGATACCTCCTTCAGCTATGTCATAAATAGCAATGTACACCCATATATGTCCTGAGTCGGGGCCAACTGTACCTGACTGACAATGCTGACTTCCTGTCAGACAGGCCCATATATACATACCCACCTCCCACTGACGATAGTCGATATCATCATACCAGGAGATATCACATGTAGAATGGCTGAACTGCTACCCCCAATGCCAAAAGCATGGCAGAAAGTGGAATACATTGTTTCCCAATATGTGTCATGCATAAACTACAGAACAAACAGACCCTGCACCTGAACACTCAGCTGAGCCTCACCCCCTCCACAGGATCTGGAACCATTGAATGTGTTACAGCAACATATGGCACTCCCCACAAGTGTTGGTGCACAACACACCATGGTAAGTACAGTCCAGTAAGACTATGAAGTCTGATCTGCAAGGCCATGGAGTCTATCATGGTTGAAGTCATAAACAGAGCTACTGGAAGCAGACAAACACACAACCCTACCAACTGTGGTATGTTCATGTGCGGATCATGGCTCCAAAACATGCTAGACTGTTTGCAAGGCAGCCACCCAGGACATACATCACTGAACACAGCTACACATGTCTCACATAGACTTTAAATAGCCCTTTATCAACATCGTAGACACATGTAGCATCCACAAAACCAACAAGCTGTGCATAAATATGTGTTGACATATGAAGGAATGTCAAAGTGTCCACAGGTAGATCACACAAGGTAAGGATTATGAGGTCTTGTTCAAGCTGTTGACACCTGCTGATCCACATGGACCATACCTGAAATTGCATAAAACAAAGTGTACACACATTACCATGTCCAGTCTGATGATGTCACCATTCTACAAATACAGCAGGACAAGAGAAACCACCCACTAAAGCAAATAGCGCAACAAGTTAATGCATCTCTCTCTCTCTCACTAGAATCATAACATAGTTAAGTAGGGGTTTAAATCCTGCAAATGCTGACTGTGTCTGTGTGTGTGTGTGTGTGTGTGTGTGTGTGTGCGATTTCCTTTGAGAGAAGTGCCTTTTTTGGAGACTGGGAAAACACATTAAAAGAGGTACATTCCTCTTTGGAAAGTCTGATGATGTCACCATCCTACAAATACTGCAGGAGAAAAGAAACCACCCAGTAAAGCAAATAGCGGGCCGTGTTACTGTGTCTTTCTCTAGTATCATAACCCTGACTGTGTGTGTGTGTGTGTGTGTGTGTGTGTGTGTGTGTGTGTGTGTGTGTGTGTGTGTGTGTGTGTGTGTGTGTGTGTGTGTGTGTGTGTGTGTGTGTGTGTGTGTGTGTGTGTGTGTGTGTGTGTGTGTGTGTGTGTGTGTGTGTGTGTGCGATTTCCTTTGAGAGGAGTGCCTTTTTTGGAGACTGGGAAAACACATTAAAAGAGGTACATTCCTCTTTGGAAAGTCTGATGATGTCACCATCCTACAAATACTGCAGGAGAAAAGAAACCACCCAGTAAAGCAAATAGCAGGCCGTGTTACTGTGTCTTTCTCTAGTATCATAACCCTGACTGGGTGTGTGTGTGTGTGTGTGTGTGTGTGTGTGTGTGTGTGTGTGTGTGTGTGTGTGTGTGTGCGATTTCCTTTGAGAGGAGTGCCTTTTTTGGAGACTGGGAAAACACATTAAAGAGGTACATTCCTCTTTGGAAAGTCTGATGATGTCACCATCCTACAAATACTGCAGGAGAAAAGAAACCACCCAGTAAAGCAAATAGCGCGCCATGTTACTGTGTCTTTCTCTAGTATCATAACCCTGACTGGGTGTGTGTGTGTGTGTGTGTGTGTGTGTGTGTGTGTGTGTGTGTGTGTGTGTGTGTGTGTGCGATTTCCTTTGAGAGGAGTGCCTTTTTTGGAGACTGGGAAAACACATTAAAAGAGGTACATTCCTCTTTGGAAAGTCTGATGATGTCACCATCCTACAAATACTGCAGGAGAAAAGAAACCACCCAGTAAAGCAAATAGCGGGCAGTGTTACTGTGTCTTTCTCTAGTATCATAACCCTGACTGTGTGTGTGTGTGTGTGTGTGTGTGTGTGTGTGTGTGTGTGTGTGTGTGTGTGTGTGTGTGTGTGTGTGTGTGTGTGTGTGTGTGTGTGCGATTTCCTTTGAGAGGAGTGCCTTTTTTGGAGACTGGGAAAACACATTAAAAGAGGTACATTCCTCTTTGGAAAGTCTGATGATGTCACCATTTTACAATTACTGCAGGAGAAAAGAAACCACCCAGTAAAGCAAATAGCGAGCCGTGTTACTGTGTCTTTCTCTAGTATCATAACCCTGACTGGGTGTGTGTGTGTGTGTGTGTGTGTGTGTGTGTGTGTGTGTGTGTGTGTGTGTGTGTGTGTGTGTGTGCGATTTCCTTTGAGAGGAGTGCCTTTTTTGGAGACTGGGAAAACACATTAAAAGAGGTACATTCCTCTTTGGAAAGTCTGATGATGTCACCATCCTACAAATACTGCAGGAGAAAAGAAACCACCCAGTAAAGCAAATAGCGTGCCGTGTTACTGTGTCTTTCTCTAGTATCATAACCCTGACTGTGTGTGTGTGTGTGTGTGTGTGTGTGTGTGTGTGTGTGTGTGTGTGTGTGTGTGTGTGTGTGTGCGATTTCCTTTGAGAGGAGTGCCTTTTTTGGAGACTGGGAAAACACATTAAAAGAGGTACATTCCTCTTTGGAAAGTCTGATGATGTCACCATCCTACAAATACTGCAGGAGAAAAGAAACCACCCAGTAAAGCAAATAGCAGGCCGTGTTACTGTGTCTTTCTCTAGTATCATAACCCTGACTGGGTGTGTGTGTGTGTGTGTGTGTGTGTGTGTGTGTGTGTGTGTGTGTGTGTGTGTGTGTGTGTGTGTGTGTGTGTGTGTGTGTGTGTGTGTGTGTGTGTGTGTGTGTGTGTGTGTGTGTGTGTGTGTGTGTGCGATTTCCTTTGAGAGGAGTGCCTTTTTTGGAGACTGGGAAAACACATTAAAAGAGGTACATTCCTCTTTGGAAAGTCTGATGATGTCACCATCCTACAAATACTGCAGGAGAAAAGAAACCACCCAGTAAAGCAAATAGCGGGCCGTGTTACTGTGTCTTTCTCTAGTATCATAACCCTGACTGGGTGTGTGTGTGTGTGTGTGTGTGTGTGTGTGTGTGTGTGTGTGTGTGTGTGTGTGTGTGTGTGTGTGTGTGTGTGTGTGTGTGTGCGATTTCCTTTGAGAGGAGTGCCTTTTTTGGAGACTGGGAAAACACATTAAAAGAGGTACATTCCTCTTTGGAAAGTCTGATGATGTCACCATCCTACAAATACTGCAGGAGAAAAGAAACCACCCAGTAAAGCAAATAGCATGCCGTGTTACTGTGTCTTTCTCTAGTATCATAACCCTGACTGGGTGTGTGTGTGTGTGTGTGTGTGTGTGTGTGTGTGTGTGTGTGTGTGTGTGTGTGTGTGCGATTTCCTTTGAGAGGAGTGCCTTTTTTGGAGACTGGGAAAACACATTAAAAGAGGTACATTCCTCTTTGGAAAGTCTGATGATGTCACCATCCTACAAATACTGCAGGAGAAAAGAAACCACCCAGTAAAGCAAATAGCCGTGTTACTGTGTCTTTCTCTAGTATCATAACCCTGACTGGGTGTGTGTGTGTGTGTGTGTGTGTGTGTGTGTGTGTGTGTGTGTGTGTGTGTGTGTGTGTGTGTGTGTGTGTGTGTGTGCGATTTCCTTTGAGAGGAGTGCCTTTTTGGAGACTGGGAAAACACATTAAAAGAGGTACATTCCTCTTTGGAAAGTCTGATGATGTCACCATCCTACAAATACTGCAGGAGAAAAGAAACCACCCAGTAAAGCAAATAGCGGGCCGTGTTACTGTGTCTTTCTCTAGTATCATAACCCTGACTGGGTGTGTGTGTGTGTGTGTGTGTGTGTGTGTGTGTGTGTGTGTGTGTGTGTGTGTGTGTGTGTGTGTGCGATTTCCTTTGAGAGGAGTGCCTTTTTTGGAGACTGGGAAAACACATTAAAAGAGGTACATTCCTCTTTGGAAAGTCTGATGATGTCACCATCCTACAAATACTGCAGGAGAAAAGAAACCACCCAGTAAAGCAAATAGCGGGCCGTGTTACTGTGTCTTTCTCTAGTATCATAACCCTGACTGGGTGTTGTGTGTGTGTGTGTGTGTGTGTGTGTGTGTGTGTGTGTGTGTGTGTGTGTGTGTGTGCGATTTCCTTTGAGAGGAGTGCCTTTTTGGAGACTGGGAAAACACATTAAAAGAGGTACATTCCTCTTTGGAAAGTCTGATGATGTCACCATCCTACAAATACTGCAGGAGAAAAGAAACCACCCAGTAAAGCAAATAGCGTGCCGTGTTACTGTGTCTTTCTCTAGTATCATAACCCTGACTGTGTGTGTGTGTGTGTGTGTGTGTGTGTGTGTGTGTGTGTGTGTGTGTGTGTGTGTGTGTGTGCGATTTCCTTTGAGAGGAGTGCCTTTTTGGAGACTGGGAAAACACATTAAAAGAGGTACATTCCTCTTTGGAAAGTCTGATGATGTCACCATCCTACAAATACTGCAGGAGAAAAGAAACCACCCAGTAAAGCAAATAGCGGGCCGTGTTACTGTGTCTTTCTCTAGTATCATAACCCTGACTGGGTGTGTGTGTGTGTGTGTGTGTGTGTGTGTGTGTGTGTGTGTGTGTGTGTGTGTGTGTGCGATTTCCTTTGAGAGGAGTGCCTTTTTTGGACACTGGGAAAACACATTAAAAGATGTACATTCCTCTTTGGAAAGTCTGATGATGTCACCATCCTACAAATACTGCAGGAGAAAAGAAACCACCCTC